>NW_017536308.1:110700-160239 GCF_001853355.1 Bactrocera latifrons | reverse complement strand
GGCGCCACGTAGCGAAAAGAAGAAACGACTGGCGCGCTGTTGTTAACTCGGCTATAATCGCGTAAGCGGTGTCTACGCCAATCAAGAAGAAGAAGTGTGGGGCCAATCAGACCTAATGGGTCGTAGAAGCGTGCTATAGTAGACACTGCATAACGCTTGGAACATTTTTCCGATGTTTGCTGAAGTTTATATTTAAATAAAAAGACGACCTTCGATGGATTCCAAACAAGTCCGAGAGTTTTGACAGTATCGCTGGATTCATCGAAATTAAGAAAAATTTCTCTATCAGCAACAGGAATTTCGCTGAGAACATCTGAGTTGTTAGGGCACCACTTTCTTAACTGAAAACGACCTTTAAAAAGTAGGTTTGTAGTTTGTTACCTGATTTGCCTTACTTCCTCTACCGAACTTCCTCCGGAGTTAAGATTATCTACGTAGAAATCGCGACGAACGATTTCTGAACCAAGCGGATAAGATGAATGCTCATCTAATGCTAGCTGATGCATAGTACGAATAGCCAAGAACGCAGCAGGCTTGGTGCCRTATGTGACCGCATCTAACTTGTATATACGCAATTTTTCTTCTGGGGAATCTCGCCAAAGTATGCACTGAAGCATATTATCTGGAGGTGTTACGCGAACACATCGATACATTTTACAAATGTCCCCAGTRAGTGCAATTGGAAAGGTACGAAAGCGAACAAGAATGTTGAAAAGTTTAGGTTGAATGGTAGGACCAGTCATGAGTATGTCATTAAGTGATAACCCTGAAGTTGTAGCCGCAGAACCGTCAAAAACAACTCGCAACTTCGTTGATGTACTATCATCCTTTATAACGCAATGATGAGGTAGAAAATATCTGCACCTGGAAATCATTCTTTCAGAAACTAACAACATATGACCAATGTGCTCATATTCCTTCATAAATGASCTATATTTCGTCTTTAAATTAGCATTTCTAGTAAGTTAACGTTCCATATTTGCGAATCTGCGTCTAGCAGATAAATATGAATCACCAAGTGAGTCCAAGCTGCACTTAATGGGTAAATGAACCGAATACTCGCCATGTGATAAACGTGAATAATTATTTTTGAAATGCTCCTCACACTCGGGGTCTTCTTTAGAAGTTTTGGTAATTGGTTCATGAACATGTTCAATTTCCCAAAAGCGGCGAACTAACTTATCTAGCTGTGTATCGTTATCAATTCCACTAGATGATCTTTGGCYTACAATAAATGTTGATAGTTGAGGGGTTTGCTGCCAACCACCAGATAAAACCTATCCAAGTCGAGTTTTTTGAAGAAATGGTAACCCAGGTGCTAACTTTATCTGCCCCACACAAATAAGTTCGAAGAAAAGCCCTGCTCCGATGAGCATATCGATGCGTTGTGGTATATTGTAAGCAGGATCAGCTAGTTGAATATTCGAAGGAACATTCCAATCATCGGCCAAGACTGAAGTTCCAGGTTGATTTTCAGTAATCGTTTGAGCGACAAGAGCAGTAATGTTTGTTGAGTAATCTGAAGTCCGCGACTTTAGTACAAGAATGACTGAGTATCCATCTGTAGGAAAATTTGCATCTCCAATTCCAGAAACCGAAGCGAAGGATTTGGATTTATGCAGTTAGTTGGTTTGCGAAGCGACTTGTGACGAAGTGAATCTGTGTGCCAGAGTCCAAAAGTCAGCGACAATGTACGAAAGTTTCGGCACGATTCTGTAGCTAAAAGCACAACATCAGATGAAGATCGGGAAGCAGAGATATCAGGCGGCGTTGGCAGCGTTGCAGTCATGGCATTAGCTTGGACAGAGTTTGGTGTTAATGGTAATTCGTGACCATTAGCTGATGGAAAACGATTAAAATGTAAGAGAGTGTGATGCTTTGAATAACATTTTCGACAAGAACTAGATTTGCAATTTCGCATCTGATGGCCTTTCTTTAAACAGTTGAGACATAGTAAAAGTTTCTTAACTTCTTTCTGGCGAATGTTAGGCGAAAGATTTAAAAACCGTTGGCAATTATAAATCAAATTTTCAGCATTTCCACAAAATGCACAAACACCCAGTAAGCTATTTGAAGCAACAAAGGATTTTCTTTGAYGTGAACTCACGGTTTTTCCGGTTTGCACTCAAGGCGCTTATACATGGCCTGTGTCCTCAACTTCAAAAATGTCACYCTACCCATTGGTGAATGCTGACTTATGGGACTCTTATTTGCAGGAATGTCTCCAGCTGGAGAATCACTTATTGATTGGTTTACCGACATATTAAGATTTTAACTAAATAAAAATTTAGCAAGGTTAGGAGATCAGCGCGGTAACGTATGAACGGTACTTACGGTTTTAAGTAACGTTAGACATTTTTTCGCTAAGGTACCCAAATTTACCGTAGTAGCGCCACTATTTTGCCACAAATCAAATAGGTTTTAAACTACGAGTTTGGCGCACGAAGGAATAGTTTGCTATTTAATGTTAAGTTTAAATATATCACCAATAAACACACACAGCGATCACGTCGGGGTCACCAAAATGTTGAGCTACCAAGCTTTTTTGATAGCTTCGAATCGCGATATAAAGCAACGACGATATACATATATTTACAAAACTATTTATTAATACAAATATATATAATACAACGAATAGAAAGTTACGTGGCTAGTGGTTTACCAGGTGATATGCAATGCGTCTGCAGGTAGCGAATATAAAAAGCGAACTAACAACTATGAGCTAGGCTTAGGCAAAGCTAAGCTTAATTGTTCTTACATGTATGTATGTATAAACATATTAAAGGATAAAGGGAAATGAGGAATAAGAATAACGAGTAATGCTGTGGTGGATATGCGCAACAGAGTGACCAGCTAACAATTAATATTAAATATTTACAATGTTTTCTCACCACAGTGGGTTGAATGTATATGTGTGTATAAATTTAGTTAACTTAAGTATAAATAATAACTTAAGATTAAATCTACTCATTATTGGTAGTTTCATCGTGAAAGGAGCTGCTCCGAACAGAGCGCTTGTAGGTATAAATTGCCAATTGATACCTTGAGGGGCCTACTTTTATACGATATCAGGGGACATCTGTTCTAAGAAATCCACAAACTGTTTTTCTGTGGCTCTTTGAGCTCCGATAAAAGTTTTACCATTATCGCTCATGATTTTGGATGGAAAGTCACGTCTTCCGACGAAGCGAGCAAATGCCGCGAGAAGAGCCTCGTTTGTCAGATTGGTACATAGGTCAAGGTGTATTGCTTTTGTCGTAAAACAGACAAAGACAGCCACAAAGCCTTTTATCAGGGTGGGAGACCTTAGCAKGGACGCCTTTATTTTAAAAGACCCAGCAAAGTCGACACCTGTTGTGGTGAAAAGCATAGAGAAATTGCAGCGTTCCGATGGAAGTGCTGCCATAATCTGCGTTCTCATTTTCTGCTTGTGCATTTTCACGTGCAAGGGAAAATGCACTATTTAATTTGGGGCTTAAGACGGGGAACATAGTACTCTTGGCGTACCATTTGTTGCATGAGGCGATGTTCAGCATGTAACGTGAGTATATGGATATAATTGATTAATAATGTGGCAAATGAGGATTTCTCTGGTATTATTATGGGATGGCGTTCGTTATATGTAAGGCCGGAATTAGCAAGCCGGCCGTTTGCACGAAGCAGACCTTTCGTGTATATAAATGGGCTTAGTACTAAGAGTGAGCTCTTTTTGTCAATTGGCTTCGATTCTCTTAGTAACCCCAGGTCGCGGCTGAAGTAGCGCGTTTGGGTTGATGCAATAGGAGCGACCTTTGCGTTTTGTAAGTCTTGGTGCGTCAATGTATCGCATTGGGGGCAAGTTGCTCCCCTTACCTGGAGTGTGAGTCGCTCTGCGAATTTGAGAATATAGGCGACTACTCTGAGTGCTCGGGGGAATGATGAAAATCGTTCAAGGATCATAATCCCTTGTTTCGTGATAAGTGGCGATGTTTCTTCTTTCTGGGGCGATTATGTTGCGCATTGCCGATTGTGGCCAAGAATCTGTGGATTCGGTTAACCATCGGGGGCCATTCCACCAGAGAGTGGTGGTGGCAAGATCCACGGGTTTGCACCCTCTTGTACCTAAATCAGCAGGATTGTCGCCACTGGTTACGTGTCGCCAAGTTTCTGCTCTATGTTTTCTACGAGTGTGGCGGCTTTTCTAACAGGGCTAGAACGATTTCAGAATCGGACCATAGAAATAATTTGCATTTGGCCATGTTCATGTGGGTCTGCACTATCGAAACCAGCATGCTATTAGCAGAGCGCCACAGAGTTCAAGTCGTGGCAGACTTATCGTTTTTAGAGGTGCTACTCTTGCTTTTGCCGCTAGTAGGTGGCTTGTGGTTGCGGTGCCGCTTTGTGTGCAGACATAGATCGTGGCAATATGCCTTTTCAGAGGCATCGCAGAAGCCGTGTAGTTCCACTTTGTATTCATGGGAATAGTTTACCCACCGTGGAATTTGTATCTGCGAGATGTGTTTCAGATTATTAGCAAACTGGGACCACTTTTCTAAGCGAAGAGGTTTCACTTGTTCGTCCCAGTCAGAATTTTCGCTTGCATCCTGCGGGGTCAAAAAGTTTTGCCATTGAGGATGAAATTTGCCTCTTTGTTATAGCGGATAATGCGGTTATGGACCCTGTCGTATATGAGAACTGGTCCGATATCGCATTCCATTGACTGCCCAGTGCTTTTGTTATGCTTTCCCTTTCGAATATAAGAAAATTAGTATCCAACTTGATATCGTTTGGTATATTTTTTAAGATACTTGGGTGATTAGCTGTGATCTTTTTTAGAGGAAACCCTGCGGTGTTGAGGGCCTTTATCACTTGTGATAAGGACTCGTATGCTTGTGAGAGGCTGTTGCTCCCAGACAGGATATCGTCTACATACGTTTGTGTTTTTAAGACTTGTGTTGCCAGAGGAAATTCTGACTTTGTGTCTTCTGCCAGTTCGTGGACTGTATGAATGGCGAGGTATGGGGCACAGTTTATGCCAAAGGTAACTGGACTATTGGGAGATTTTCGGAAAAGAATTCGTTGAAAATCTTGATATTCTTTATGTATGACTATGTGTCGATATATTTTTTCAACATCCCCATTGAAAACGTATTTGTATATACGCCAATTTAGTATAAGGAGCATTAAATTTGGTTGGAGTGTGGGTCCCGTGAATAGAGAATATCATTGAGGGAATTCCCCGAGGTAGTGCATCTGGAGGCATTAAAGCCAACTCTAACTTTTGTTGTTTTTTTGTCAGGCTTTACTACTGCATGGTGTGGCAAGTAGAATGAGTGATATTTGCATTTTATGATTTTTGCGCATGGGCTTACTTCCTCCATTCTTCTATTCTAAGACACCATAAAGTGTTGTTTGTGCTCACTTTTTCTATGTAGGTTTTTTTCCATTCTTAGAAACTGCTGTATTGCAGAGGTGCGAGAGTGACCTATGGCGAGAGTATCTGGAAATTGTTGTTTAAATGGCAGTCATAAGACATACCTTCCATTTCCTGTAGTAGTTGTGGATTTGTAATAGTCTTCACAATACTGATCTTCTGGCGTTGTAATTGAAATGGGGGGGTTCTTCTAACCCCCAAAATATCCTTAAATGTGAATTAAGAAATTCTTTGGATATTTCTTCCACTTGAGTTGTCATGGTGGTAACTGGTTCTGTCACTAGTCCAATTAGTATCCTACCGAATATGGTATTTTGAGCTAGAAGGGTGCTTGAAATTTTTTCAACCCCTTCTACTATAATTTGAGGTATAAGGTCGCTGCCTAATAGAAGATCTATTTGAACGGGGGTGTTGTAGTTTGGGTCTGCTAGCTTTAGGTGTGTAACCTTTTGCCAATGCTTGCTATTTATATGATGGCTTGGAAGCATGTTCGTAAGTTGCGGTAGGACTATAGCTTCTGCTTGAATGCGCTTATCCGCTTGGGGGGAAATTATGGTAATGGGGCAGATTTTATTTGAGTTTTGAACTACTCTTCTGAACATTCCCGTAATTTCATAATTGGCTTGTTTTGTTGGTAGTTTTAGCCTATTTTGCACCCTAGACGCTATGAATGATCGTTGTGATCCTTGGTCTATTAGGGCTCTTAATTTGAAAAGTTCTCCTCGGTGTTCGAAGGAGATAACTGCTGTGGGTATTCTACTTTGATTCTCGCTGTGTAGCGTTTGAGTTTTTAAAGCCTTTGAGCAGCATGGTGTCTCTCGGCAAATTCGGGATTTTGTGTTTCGGGAGTTGCGCTTGGAACCAAACCCGTGGCTCTTTTGGAGAAAGCGCTAATTTGGGGTGTGCTGGGAAAGTTATTGAAATGCAACATTGAATGATGCCTCTTGGGGCAATATACGCAATTGAATTTGCTTTAGCAATTATTGGGATTATGTGAGTGGGCAAGCAGTTTGTACAGAGTCTTTCTGCTCTGACAAAGTTGTTCCTTTCATTGATATTAAGTTTTTTAAACTTTTTGCAAACTTCTAGTTTGGGCCCTCCTTTACATAGTTCGCAGGACCTTTATTTATATTATTCGGATGTGAACGATTGCTTTTTACAGAAGCTTCTGTTTAAATTGTGGTTGTTACTAGCTTGCGGTCTAATGAAATTTCGATTTAGATCGTGTTGAACGTTTTTAGTTCTAACCGTTTTTTTATCTACCCTTTCCGCAATTTCATATTGGGTAGTTAAGAAATCTTTCATCTGTTGCCACGTTAGACATTTTCTTCGTGATGAGTGCGATTTCTCCCACAGAAGCAAAGATTTTTCCGGCAATGCCGCGGATCATATATTTACCAGTATGGGGTCCCAATTTTCTGTGGGAATATTCTGAGTCGCAAGAACTGACAAGCAATTTGAAACAGTGGATTGAAGTTTTATAAATTCTTCACTTGTTTCTTTCTGAATTTTTGGTAAATTCATTAATATTGTGACTTGTTTGTCGACTAATCTTCCTTCGTTCTCGTAACGAGCTTTTAGAGCTTCCCAAGCATACTTGAAATTTTCGTCATTAAGAGCGAACTGTTTGACTATTACGCCTGCTTGACCTTTTGTTTTGTATCGGATGTGATACAATTTTTGCGCTTGTAATAATTTGGGATGGTTTAGAATTGTCCTGAATCGGGGAAGATGAAAATAGAGTGCAGTATCGAATTAGACTGTCACTCTCAGTAATAAATTTAGTATATGAAATATCTTTAATTGTTTTTTTTTTTTTTTGCTTTGTTGCACCTTGCTTTGATCGTGTAGCTTCAGCAGGTGTACATGGGCTCTTTTCTTCTGAAATCATTTTTTGTACTTTCAGATATTGTATCGATTTAGATTTCTTAGAATCTCTGTTCATTTAGATAATAAGTAGAAATTGAAAATATGAGAAAGAAAAAACTTCTTTCAGTGTATATCTGGTAACAATAAATACGTTTGAATCTTTAAGATAGGCGGTTTGTATTTTTGTTGTATACACAACGTATCGAATAATGAACGCGTATTTCGTTTTCCTTATTATAATCTTGTATTTTTGTTGTATRCGCAATGTACGGACTAACGAACGAGTGTTTCGTGTTCCTTATTCCTAATAATTTTGCTACATATTAATTTGTTTTGTTTTCTTTCTATTGTATTTATTGCTTGAATATTGTGCATATATATGTATGTTTGATATTGTTCCTTTTCTTTTAATTTTCGAAATTGCTTTACTTACTTAGCGCAATCCTGCTTATACTGTTTTGAGTATAAGGGGTATTGCCGGAAAATGTTGTCAAGTGAATACTTGAAAATGTATGTTTTTTTTATAACCTTTGTGTGTTTGGGAACACAAGTGTAAGCATAACTAGGCCTTTAACAGATATGTGTATGCCAGTATATACTATATAATTATATATTACACTATACATATACTGTTCATACAAATATTTGGATGTACATATGTAAWRTACCAAACTGTTTTCGGTAAATAGTTTGGTGGCAACCGTTTTATTAAAGTATACAGTTTTTAGAAAATTAACTGTAACTTTCAACATACATATATGCCAATAAATAAAAATTTTATACGAATAAATGGAGTCGATACACTCACTTCAAGGGTATTTGAGGGCTTTAATAAGAGGTTAAGTGGGGGCGTTTGCTTTTATCGCTGTGTCCCAGTTGTATTTTCTTGGTTTTATGTTCCTGCTGCTGTTGATGATATTAGGGTGGTCCACGGTATTCCTTTCCTTTCTGTTCTTCCTGTTTTTTTTTGTATTTTTGTATTTATGTGTATATATATATGTTTCACATGCGATTTAAATTTTTTGTATTAGTATAAAACTTTTTTTTTGATTTGGATTTAACGGTATGAAACCGTTTCGTGTTTTCTGTTTTCAGCTTCTACTGTATGTATGTATGTATGTATTTGTCACTACACTTTAATTTCACTTGCAATAATTTTTTTGTATATATATTGCACTAAATTTTGTATATGTGTATGTATATGTCGCCTGACTGAATTTTGTGCACGAATTTTTGTAAGTTTCTCACGGCACTTTTTTTTTCAATAGTGCCATTCTTTGCGGCTCGAAGGACCAATGTTGGGGTCAGTGAGCGCTTTACTTACCACTTGTGCGGTTAAGGTATTTGAAAATAAAACTCTCGTTATACACCACTTGTTGGTTTATTTAGTTTTAACAATATAAATGGCAGACTCGATTAGACGGGGTTTCCTTTTCTTCTATAACATAAATTCACTTAGTATAATTTTTTCTTTACAATATATTTAAAGTCACTTGGTATATGGAACTTCAATTGGAGAATAAACTTTAATATTTCACGATGAAACGCTGCGTAGCGGTGGCGTGAAAGCGAAGTTGATGCAAAGGTGATCGAATCAGAACAGCTCTGTRTATACGGTGACCCTTTTTTTGGTATGGTGTGGTGTGTGTGGATTCTGGACTCTCGGGTGGGTGGTGTTGATGTGGACTGTGGTGATGTCGAGGTGAATGGGGTGAGTGTACGTGTTAGAGATGGGTGTAGGTGTGGTGTGSGGCAGCGAACTAAGGCTCATTTAGCCAAGTTTCTTTCTGATTTCATTAAGATTTCTTTCACATTGACCGATAAGAGTCAACCGAAAATATTTATACATAATAGGTATATGGACTCTAAGGGAGAAATTCTGGCACAACGGCCATCAGAAAAATCTTATCTCCAAATTCTAATTATAGAACTCAGAGATTGACAGATTTGTTTGGTAAATAGTCAGAAAATATACTGGAGTAAAGATATTTGCTTTATTGATCCTTCACAATTTATAGCTCGATTTAATCAATTTTGGTACATTAGCCGTAGTTGTGTAGAATTTGATTTGAATTGATAGGAATGGTTGAGTAACCTCACTTACCAAGTTTGGTTGAAATTGAATTGTAGCACTACGCCCTTTGTCCAATTTTTGCACCTGCTCTTCCCTTTCGATTTGGTTGGAGAATGTAATGCTTGTGGCGCATTTATTCAATGAATTATCGCTCTTTCAGTAGTAAAGAAATGCAAAGGCTTCTTCCGAGCAAGTTTGGTTGAGTTGGAAATTTTCCGTAAAAAATTCGCTGCAATAACATATTCGGTATCTAGGAAGAAGTACATACAAATATATATTTTTATAAAAACTTTAATGATTAAACGTGTATATACATATTTAAAAAACAAAACCATTATTATTTTAAATTATTAAATCAGTTCCCATCGCGAATTCAGTGTGCGCGGTCACAAAATTTAGTGCGTACGATTGAGGTAGTGCGAGTATAGTCGAAAAGTGTATTTGCATTATTGTGCGTGCATTTTTGTAAACATATTATCATGTGTAATAAAAAGCGAAAACTCAAAAACAAAACCCCGACTTGATCGTTAGTGAGGACGTTGTAAACGTCGGTATGTGTGATAACAGTGGAGGCTGGCAAAATGCGTAAGAGCCCAAAGCAACGAAACGTAAAACTATTGAATCCCCAAATGTAATGAAAAAACAACTAAAGCCGAACAATACTCCAAACACATCAGACCGGTTTACAATCTTAGACATAAGCACATAAAGTGATAATAACAATGCCATTGATAAGAATAATGAGTAAAACTTAGAGACAACTACAAGTGTTTTCAAACCACCACCGATTTTCATACCACAAGTAAACGAATTGGTAGAGAAATTTTTTTTGTACAAGTCCGGCAGAGACGGACAAACCAGAGTTGATAGAAAACTTGTGAAGTACTTAGACTCAAATAATATAATTTTTCACACGTATCAATTAAAATAGGAGAACCCTATAAAATTGTTATAAAAAATATCCACTATTCCACACCCATAGACGACATTGTACTTGACTTATCTCAAAAAGGTCATATTGTGAGAAACATTGTTAACGCAAAAAGTAAAGTTACAAAGATGCCAATGTCACTATTTTTTGCTGACTTAGTGCCGTCGGCAAACAACAAAAGTGTAACATTAATCGATTATGGACTACCAGACTGCTCTTTGCGAAAAATACCCTGGTACTCCACCAAAATGCTTACACTGCTTGCAAAATCACACTGCCAACTACAAAGGTTGTCAAGTATATCTGGCACTAGTTTGCAATGAAGATCCCAACAAATCGACTGTGAATAATGCTAGACCTAAAGATGGTGTTCGCTCAAGTACTGAGCAACCAGTTCACAATAACATTTTACTTACGCAGAAATTACAAAAGGACAACAAAAACTGCTGCACATAGCCACAGCAATTTCGAGAGGCTAGAAGCGCTAATTTCCAACCAAATTGAACTAACCTCAACGTTAATATCAATGATGTCTTCTCTTGCTTCAAAATTATGCAATTAAGCCTTGAGATGGCAATATGGAATGCCAATGGACTTACTAACCATAGATTAGAAGTCGAACATTTTATTGTAACTAACAACATAGATACTCTCATGATCTCAGAAGCTCATTTCACTAACAAGTCTTTTATTAAAATAAATGGTTACGATATTATTACTTGCAACCATCCTGATGGTAAAGCACATGGCGGATGTGCAATTATAGTTAAGTCAACTTTAAAATATAAGATATTAGAACCAATATCGTTGCCTTCAGTTCAAGCTGCGTCCGTTGAAAGCACAAGCGTTAATGGAGGGATTGCTATAACCGCACTGTATCTACCTCCGCGTTTCAACATTAGTAAACAGTCTTTTACTAATTTTTTTAACAAACTGGGCAGTAGATTTCTAGCTGGTGGTGATTTCAATGCCAAACATCCATGGAGTCTCGTCTTACTAATCCCAAAGGCCTCGAACTTTACAAATGCATTATGGAAACAAATTTAAATGTTCTTTCTACTGGTTGTCCCACTTACTGGCCCACAGATCCCAGCAAGACCCCTGATTTGATTGATTTTGAATTTATTCTAGAATTGACGCTAACCTAGTCGAAATAATAAATAATTACGATCTTATTTCAGACCATTCCGCTTTAATTATTGATTTTAATTTGCCTGCTTTACTTACTGCTCAGAAACAGCATATATTAAATAAAAGATCCGATATTAAACTCTTTCAATCTGGACTTGAATCCAATATAAATCTCAACATGGAGATAAATTCAGCTAGGGATTTAGATGATGCAGTAGAGATTTTTACCAACAAAATACAGGAAGCCGCCTTCTTAGCCTCAACCAACTATTGTTATACTATAACTTCTCGAACACATAGATGCAGACAACCATACTCTTATGATGTATCTAAATTGGTTAAGAACAAGAGGCGACTTCGAAGGACATGGCACAACAGCAGGAATCCGAATGACAAAACAGCCCTCAATAAAGCAACTAAAGAGCTTAAAACTAGTTTAGCTGAACTTGAAGAGGTATTGACTGGAGAATATCTCAAAAAAATTKATCCAAACAACAACAACGAATATAACTTATGGAAAGCCACCAAATATTTAAAACGGCCAACCATAAGACAGGTTCTATCTTTAACCGGAACAACACTTGGTGCAGATAAAACATAAGCAAAGCACACGCTTTTGCCAACCATCTCAAAGATATATTTACCACCAGTCATCGTGAGGACGTCGAATCATACATTGATTGCCCATGTCCACTGGATAAGTATCTTACATACGTAATACTCTCAGAGGTCCAATTTGAAATATCGCGTTTGAAAAGTTCAAAGTCTCCAGGTCATGATAACATCGAAGCTTGGACAATCAAACATTTTTCCAAGAAATGTCTATTATTTTTGGTCTGCTTTTTAATAGTAGCTTCAAATTGAGCCATTTCCCCACGCAGTGGAAATGTGCTGAAATTATAATGATACCAAAGCCGGAAAATGAATTATCTTCATATAGACCAATAAGCCTATTGACAATATTCTCGAAAATACTCGAAAGAATATTTCTTCGAAGTCTACTGCCAGAGCTGGAAAGCAATCAATTATTACAGATCATCAGTTTGGTTTCAGACATATGCACGGCACACCAGAACAATGTCATCGCGTTGTGAAAACTATACTTAGTAGCTTGGAGGAGAAGAAGTATTGTTGTGCAATTTTCCTAGATGTTCAGCAGGCATTTGACAGAGTCTGGCAGTCGGGCCTACTGTATAAAATTAAAAACACGCTATCTACTCCACTCTATCTCTTCCTCAGTTCTTATCTGACTCAAAGACATTTCTATGTTAAAATTAAAGATGAAATCTCAGACATACACGAAATAAAGGCAGGTGTCCCGCAAGGAAGTGTTTTGGGACAATTTTTACCGAAGACATGCCAATATTGGAAAATGGTAATTTAAGAGCTGCCACCTATGCAGATGACACTGCTGCACTCTCATCTGCCTACTCGGCTAGCGAAGCTGCTGAAACTGCACAAGCACAACTAAATGAAGTACAATCATGGCTTCGCAACTGGAACATCTCTGTAAATGCTGGAAAATCAACTCACATAACTCTCACATTGAGAGTGCCTCGGTGTGATTATTAATAATGTTTTAATTCCAAAGTCCAATTGTGTAAAATATCTCGGATTACATTTATATAAACGGAGAACCAAGAGAACGCAGCTCAAAATTAAAAGTAGAAAAATTTATTGGTTGCTTGGCCCTAAGTCTAAACTTAGTTTACAAAACAAAATGCTTATCTATAAAACTATATTAAAAACCCGTATGGTCTTATGGCATTCAAATCTGGGTACAGCAAGTAGATCCAACATAGACATAATTCAAAGGTTGTAGTCAAAACCCCTTAGACTTCTCGCTAATGCTCCGTGAGACATTAAAAATATTCATCTCCATAAGGATCTGAAAATGCCTATGGTGATTGATGAAATAAAAAGATACAGCTCAAGGTACATAAAAAGATTAAATTGGCACCCTAACCCATACGCTATAAACTTATTAGACAATAGCGATGACACACGACGATTGAAAAGACTACATCCTCTAGACCTGCCATTTAGATCGTGAGAACTATGAAAGTATAAAATAATAAACRTTGTAATAATATTGAAACACATTACGTAATTTAGCTTAATAAATACTATATACTAAATAACCTTATATTAAGGCCAAATTGCACTTAATGCATCAATGTGAGTCACACTAATCAATTAGATTTACTTATTGTCTTACGACAGATTGTAAATTAAGCTGAATATTAATAAAAAAAAATATTAATCTTCATCTTCAAAAAAAAAAAAACAAACAAAAAAAGCAAGGCGTCGATGGCATGGTCCAAAAAACTGGGATTTAGTTTGACCAACAATACTTATATTCTCAAGAACATCCTGGCTTAAGCGGTTGCTTTAGTCAGTATGCACCAGTCTGAGCACGGAGAATGCTCGTTCGATTGATACCCCTTATAAAATAATCAAAAGAATAAAAGTGCTTCAATTACTTACGTCATTCGCATCTTACCTGAGTTGGTTGTACAGCATAACAAACATTACTTATGGCGTATAACTCCTGATCGGCGTACTGCTTTTCCTTCCAGTAAGTTAATACGTCAATGTCAATCCTTTGATATGGAARCCGCAGATTTTCAGTTATGGAATAAACATCCATAGTACTGTTTCCTTCCCTTTGAACCCCTTGCGATAGGTATGCCTCCAACAAATGTCTTCTTCATCAAAAAAATAATTTTCCATTTGAGTTTTGGTGGAATTCGAAGTTGTGCACATATTGTCAGTAGGGTTAAAACTATATAGTCTGTCCCAAATGGATTTCTAGCTAATGATTGCGTAATTTTTTTTTTTTTTTTTTGCAATATATGTGACCTGGTCTACGAAAAGAGAGCTAACGTGCGAAAACTAGTTTTCTGGGAAACAGCTGTTAAAAATAAAGAACTCGTTTCGTCAGTTTCTCGTTATATCATTAATTGTTCTCCTTTCCAGAGGCTTCAAGGACGTCCAGTAAGTGTTGTTTTTGGTCGGAATATTATTATAGTTCATCGTGTAAGTTGCTAGTGTGGAACATTTAAAAAAGTGAAAAAAGTGAAAGTGAAGAAGTGACGTTTACTCTAATACGCTCGCAGCTGCTGTTGTCTTGTTTTCATTCGTCTCTCTTTCCGGATGTTCTGTTATCACATTTGTGTAAGTGTTTCTGTTGATTATCGTCTTCGCATTTCGCATGAAATGAAACAGTTGAAGAGGAGTTCAGTGCCGTATACGGACAATATTTCCATGAAAAGGATGATGAAAACGATGAAGAGAGCGATTATTATGAAGACGAAGTATATGTTTTCCAGGCAGTGCATCTATCACAATCTTCGCAGATTAGTTTCGGATATATCTAAAGTAGATATTGTGGCTCCATTGCCGAAAGATTTGCCATCGAAGAAACGGAAGGCAAAAACTGAACTGAAGATGTTCTCATACCAGACGAGGAGCCAGATCCATCTTCCTCAGGATCCACAAGTAAAAAGATCTCAAGGAAAACGACAACAAGGAAAAATACATAAACTACTCAGCATTATTATTTTTGGCCCATAATACGTTTTTGTGGTGTATAATCATGTCTTTATAGCTTATAATTCAATGTGTTTTGTTCATTACAAAAAAATTATATTTTTTCGTATTTTTACTCTTTTTCTCTACATTTTTAGGGAACTTTCAAACAAGTTATGACTTTTTGGATTCTATCACGTGAAAAAGCATCTCATCTTCCATCCGAATGAACTAAAAAGTGAATATGGATTTTTTGACACCTAAGCCCCCTTTCCGTAGACCGGTCACATATGCTTAAACCGGGAATCCACGAAATTACAAATTTATTTTTTAACAATATTTCGGTTTGTTTGCCATAGAACGTATATTTTGATTTCCAATCGTTTCTGTTAATTGCTAACTTGATTCTCTTACTATTTTTTCTGTTGATATTTTCAGCTTAAGCCATTGTGCGTAGAAATTACTATAATGCAATTGTTCCTCTTGAAATGTTTTTATGGTTTTTTGCAAGGGGCTGAACAAAATAAATTCCTAAAACGATTTTTTAATGGATTCAATTTTGCTTAACATGTCTTTCGCTTTAATCAAGTTTTCTAACATTGTAAAGGTAGATCTCCATCTGGTTGGACAATCAAGTTATGGCATTTTAAATTTTTTGAGTTCAAATACTTCACGATACTCGTTGGACTTTTTTTTATATATATTGTCAAATTTCTGCAATTCAATAACGACTTCAATAGGTCCAATGACTTAGTCACATCAATAGCAACCAGTTGCGCTGTATATGCAGCACAACGACAAACTTGTATGTAAATATGATGTTAGTATTGTATCGTTTCTAACCATTCAATTTTGTTTAGGTAATCATAGTTGGTGCACTCTTCGTCGTCATTTTCAATATATTCYTCGGAAACAAATGATAAATATTGGTTGTTTTAACCATATTTGCTCCGTTGTCAGAAGATTCCCAAGATAACAGATTTTATTTTAGCCGCACTTATATATTGAGCACTTATTCCGAAAATATTTCTTGACATTCATGTTGCACTGTCATTCTTAAAGATAATAGTGTGTTTTTAAGTTTATTTGTTATGTCAGCCCTTATATTATTTGCCACTATTTCTAATATATTTTTGCAGTTTGATGCATTTAATGTCGTTTTTTTCCATCTAAACTTTTAAGACCTTCACAAATTGGATCGACGATATTTCGCATGTTTTGTGAATTTAAAACATTGAAAGGAATGCTATTTTCCGTTATTAATCCATTATGCGATCTTAAGAGCTAGTTTTTGTTAACTTCAATTTTTATTTTCTTTTTCCGTGTAA
The DNA here is from genome assembly GCF_001853355.1 of Bactrocera latifrons. Taxonomy (NCBI): domain Eukaryota; kingdom Metazoa; phylum Arthropoda; class Insecta; order Diptera; family Tephritidae; genus Bactrocera; species Bactrocera latifrons. The sequence goes on along the minus strand of NW_017536308.1, from coordinate 143,962 downwards.
TTTTATTCGACGAAGCTAATGATACCGATTCAACATTTTCAAGATTGCACAAATCGATTTTGTGCTGTTTGGTAAGATGTGTTTTTAAATTCTATTCTATTATTTTTAAGAGAGTTTTTTTTAATATATTGCATATGGCTAGACCCTCAGCTACTTTGTTCTCAAAATAGTTCCACACTACACTTGGTGCCATAGCTGGTTAGGCCCTTCTCTTGCTGCAGACTTAATTCAAGTAATCTTAAAAACGACAAGGAACAGTCAAGGAATTGAAAATAGCAGCGTCAAAATCAAAAATCAAAAGCAACAATAAGTCGAATGCCTCTTTTTTGAGGCTTCGACTGCTACGATTGAAAGCAACAGAAAATCAGAAGGAAGATAACGAGAAGCGGGCCAGCTGATGATTTTTGCTTTTCGTTGCTTTCATGATTTTAGTCTATGCTTCGACTGCGACTTCTGATTTTTACAAAAGCAGAAGCAAAAGCAATTGCTTATTTTGGAATGTTGCACACAGTAGAAGCACCGAATAGCTTTATGCTCTTGCTACTTGCAATAATCAAACCCSAAATTCCTTCAGGCATTGGTAAAACTTTATATTAAATAAATAAGGAAGCGCTAAGTTCGCTTCATAATGAACATTTACAACACTCATGCATACTTGCAGGATCAAAGCCTTCAGCCTTGAAAACATATTTTCAAAGAATTTTATAAATCTGCGAATATCAGTTATATGGGTGCAACGCAAGTTTGCACCCGACTTAATCTAGTTTAAGGACAAAGATTAAACACCCGTCAGTAATGGTCCTTACAAAACTGGTGCTAATTTGCTTGCTATAGCTGTAATGGTTTAGGTGATATGTACATTAGATCCATATCTATCTCGGTTCGATTTAGGTAGTACAAATAAATGTTAGATGAACAAATCTATTATAGTCTGTACCAACATGTTGCAAGAGTATAAAAATGTTGCCAGGGAATTAAACAYACATTGGCTAGATGAGTTAGCGTTTTTTACACTTACTTTACTTTTAATAAATTCAAGTGGTTGTTACTAAATAAAATCAAAAGTTTTAACTGAAGTCAACGGAAAGCTTTTGAAATGAATTTAAAGTGACTTATTGAATAATCAAAAGTGTTTTACGGCAATAACCTAAAGTGTTTACCGGAGAGAAATCTGAAAATTGAAATGAAACAGGTCAAGGTGTTTAATTGGAATAATTTCAAGTTTGGAAAAGTATCCCCAAAAAAACGGTGCAGTGAGAGAATCCCGGGTGAGACACCCAATCGCAGCAAGTGTCGTGGAAGCAAAATAAGTGAGTAAACATATGGTCCTTCGAGCCATAGAGAAAGGCACTATGGAAAATGAAAAAAAAAATGAGTGACAAACAAGTGCATATTTTTAACATACGCCAAGTGAACAAGCTTGGAAAAACAAAAAGAAAAAAAGGTGAAATTCAACAGAACGGAAATGATACAAATATAAAATAAAAAAAGAAAACGGTGTGAAGCAGTAACAACTATAAAAAAAAGAGAACGGGCGCGAAATAAATTCAAAGCTAAATAATATATAGCGGGTGCGAATCACAAGAAAATATACATATGTAACTGGAAAGAGCGGGCGCGAACTAACCAAAAAACAGAATAACAACAACTACACCAAATCAGCACCACCACAGCAAGGATAAGGAAGAAGACCTGAATCAAAAGAAGCAAACTAACATTACACATTGTCCCCAAAAACCCCCTGGAGGAAAATAAAGTGAGTCGTATCGATTCCTTTCAATATTTCTTTTTCAATTTTAACATGCATGTATATTTAATAACTTCATTTTTGCCATTTTTACCGTTGCCAAACTGTTTTTAATATTCGGTTTATTTCCCGGTAAAAACCCAAATTCCGCTAGAAGCAAAACAGTTTGGTTATATATGAAAATAATTGTGGATTGCCAATAAATGCTTAACGTTTTGTGGAAAAACACAAAAAATAAATATCCACAACACAAAAAAAAAAAAAATCTTAAGCATTTAGTTGCGCTCTAATTTCCCGCAATACCCTCTTATACTTATGTAATCAAGTATAATCAGGAATGCTCAAAATAAGCATAAGGCAAAACATAAGTAGACAGAAATAAAGAAAATATTAAAGCTTAAACATATAAATACCATCTATATGTTCATATGTGTAAAAAAAAAATATATATACATATATATATGTGGCAATACCACAAGCTTATAAAATTTAGATTTCGCAAATACAACCATGCGCATTTATTTCGCAAATGCAACCATGAAAATAAAAATGCCTATCGTTCCTTTTCCATTTGGAACCTGAAAAGCACACACGTGTTTTATTTCACTCCTAATCTCTATAATTGGTGACCCTTGACGGTAAGTGAGATGTCGCTCAACGATAGCCTGGCGGTTACTGCTGGTCTAAGCCACGGGGAATTCAACGCTACAACACTAATTTTTCCGCRMATCCCGCTACCATTGATGTCAGAAGACAACATTGAGGCTTATTTTTACGCGTTAGATTTTTGGTTTGAGGCCTCTAGCGTTACAACCTACTCGGCAAAATTTAATATCTAGCGGCCAGTATACCGCAGGTAAAGTTAATGGAGTTGCGCTCCATAATAGATGCTGCGCCCACGTCTGCGMGATATCAATTCATTCGTAMCAAATTGATAGAAAATTTCACCGAGAGCCAGCAACGTCGCCTATAACGTGTATTACGCGACATGCCATTGGGCGACCGCCGCCCGAACGACCTGTTTAACGAAATGAAGCGCGCTGCTGGTTCCGCTCTAAGCGAAAGCATTTTGCATGATTTGTGGGTTAATCGCTTGCCGCCAGTTGCGCAAGCAGCAATTATAGCAACCAATGTACCTATTGTCAACAAATTAAAAGTCGCCGACTCGATAGTGGAGACGATCGAAAATCGAAAATGCCAGTGCGCCATCATAACATCAATTCAGGCGAAATGTGCTGGTATCACGCCAAGTTTGGACCAAACGCTAAGAAGTGTCGCCAACCTTGTAAGTTCGCTCAACCAAATGGCCAACAATAGGGGCGCTCTGCCAGCAGTATCACAGGGATATCCAGACGCTCTGAGATGCCTTCGAACAGCCGCCTACGTATATTCGATACATCAACTAATATAACATTCCTTATCGACTCCGGCGCTGATGTGTCGGTACTTCCGAAGTGTTCGAAATTAGCACGAGTCAACGCAACGGATATGCAATTGTTTGCCGCTAATCGTTCACCGATTGCGGTTTTTGGAGAAGTTGGGCTAGCCAATAACATATGGTGCGCAAGGCCGACGGGTCATGGAGACCGTGTGGAGACTACCGCGCGCTTAACGCGGTAACCGTCCCCAACAAATACCCTCTGCCGTTCCTGCACGATTTCAGTAATATTTTTGCTGGAAATTCAATATTTTCAAAAATCGATCTACAGAAGGCCTTTCACCAGATAACAATCGATCCTAATTACATTTGTAAAACTGCCACCACAACTCCTTTTGGGTTGTACAAATTCACGCACATGACCTTTGAAGTTTTCCRCGGCATAGATAATGTGTTCACCTACCTGGACGACATATGCGTCGCATCACGCTCCCCAGAAGAACATCGCGCACATCTTCGTATAGTTGTTCAACGATTACGCCAACACAACTTAACAATAAAGGTAGCCAAATCAGTGCTTGATGTATCAGAGCTGCATTTCTTAGGGCATTTAATCACGAAGGATGGAATCAAGCCGCTACCTAGCCGCATTGAAGCGATTCGCTTATTCAAACTTCCTACGATTCCAAAGGATCTTCTAGCTATGATCAATTTTTATAGATCGCTACTTCCAAAACCACTTTCGCACCAAGCACCTTTTTTCAAAATGTGTTCTGGAAATAAGCGCAACGACAAAACGCCACTGAACTGGACAAACGACAACATAAGGCCCTTTGAGGCTTGCAAAGAGGACCTCGCTAATTGCGCGCTTCTGGCGCACCTGCTCCCGAACGCTTCTCTTTCATTATGGGTCGACGCATCTGACTACGCTGCAGGCGCCGTTACTTCAACCTGTGGGCTTTTTCTAGCGCCTTTTTACAAAAGCTGAGCAGCGGTACAGTACCTACGATAGAGAATTAACTGCGATATTTCTCTCCGTCCATCATTTTCGCTTCATGCTTAAAGGAAGAAATTGCCACGTTTACACCGACCATAAGCCGCTAATCTATGCTTTTCGGCAACGACTAGAAAAAGCATCTGACATTCCTCACGTACCATGCTTACAAAATGTTACAGCAGATCTGCTGTCTCGAATTCAAGCCATAACAACTAATCCAATAAATTTTGATGACTTGGCTGAAGATCAGAAAAACAATGACGAGTTAAAGTCATACTTAGAAGGTAAAATTAGTCATTCGCTTCTACTAACCAGTATTATTATCCCCTCTAGTACTAAGAAAGTCTATTGCGATACTTAAACTCGTCGAGTACGCCCAATGCATCCAGTGCCAACGCAACAAAGTCATCCGGCAAAACTCTTCACTGTTTCAACAACGCGCATGCCCAGGACAACGGTTTTCACACCTGCATATCGACATCGTCGGACCCTTCCCAATTTCCGACGGCAACCGCTATTGTCTCACGGTCATCGGTCGTTTCACACGATGGTCTGATGCATTCGCTTTCCCAGATATCACCGCAGAAACAGTATCCAAGGCATTAATAAGCTGTTGGAAATCGCGATTTGGCGTTCCTGTTGACATAACTTCGGACCTGGGCCGGYAATTTGAAAGTAAACTTTTCGATCAACTCATGCAATGCCTGGGGATCAGGCATCTACGGACGACCGCTTATCATCCACGGACGAATGGCATGATCGAACGATGCCACCGAACGCTTAAGTCAGCAATATTGTGCTACAATCACAATCAATGGACCTCGTCGCTGCCACTAATCCTGTTGGGGCTTCGTAGTTCTTTTAAGGCCGACATAAATGCTTGTCCAGCTGAACTACCTTGCGATTGTCTTCTGAGYTTTTCGTGGATAGTGGCCCATCAACTACCGAAGTGGAGACCGTAGCATATTTACGCCGCGTCATGCGAGACTTGCGCTCCATAGATACTGCTTGGCATACCAGGCAGAAGTCATTCTGCATGTATAGACCTTCAAAAATGCGAACAGATGTTTGTACGAGATCTATCAGTCAAGCCATCATTGTCACCGCAGTATAAAGGCCCGTAAAAAGTATTGCATCGCCATTCAAAATATTTTGCCATCGACGTTAATCATCAAGTCGTGAATGTTTCGATTGATCGTTTGAAGCCAGCCTATACTGCCGTACCCTCTCTCTAGGAAGGGAGTACTGTGGCAACACCACAAGCTTATAAAATTTATATTTCGCAAATACAACCATGCCCATTCTATTCGCTTTTAACTTGTATTCGCTTTAGGTTAGTTAAAGAAAATAAAAATGCCTATTAACCCTTTTTGCATTTGGATCCTGAAGAGCAAACACGTGTTTTATTTCGCTCCTAATCTCTATATATATCCATGCATATATCCTACATATGTAAATATATTTGCATATACATGTACATTCATCAGTACGTTATTAAGCGGCGGAAAATTTATTATAATAATATATTAAAATTAAAAATTTGTACAGTCGTGAATAGTCACATACGTAAATACGCATTGGCTTCAAAGTCCACATTGGCATATATCCCACAATACTCCTTGGTTTTTGATCAACAAAACAAGCAGGATTGTGTAAAACAAATCAAAGTGTAATACATATGTACATACTTGCATATGTACAAAGTGCAGTGACCTCTAAAACTAGCTCTCATTTGCACATAAACAAAATAAAACAAAAACAAAAAAAAAACACTTATATATATACCCTATAAGACTTGCGGACATATATACAAAAATTTTTTGCGGTTAATACAAAAAAAAATAAAGCGAAATTAAATAGAATACTCGGAAAAACAACTCTTATTTAACTTAATAGAGTTTTCGGTATACATACACATACGAGTACAGCAATTAAAAGCTTTTTTGTTATCAATTTAATTCAAAACTCTTATTTACATAAAGAGTTCTCGTCCAACCATACACACATGTAGGAAATCTAACTTGGAATTCAGCAAGTCATTTCAGTATATTAAAAAACAAAAAAAGAAATTACAGGTTTATCAATTTTCTTTGCAGCTCTACTTACAAAGGGTTTTTTTGCGATATATTTTACAAACATTGTGCGAAACCATTTATATACTTCTATTATTCAAGTTACTGAAACATTTTTTTTATTAATTTCATCTTTTAAATGAGCTCAAAATCATAAGAGCTTAAACCAACTCAGCTGCTAAAGGTCCCAAAAATGATTTCTGACGAAAAAAGTCCATGTACACCTGCAGAAGCTACATGCTCCAAGCAAGGTGCTACGAAACAAAAAAGGGGAAAGACATATCATACTCTAAATTCATTTCTGAGAGTGACTGTGTAATAAAATATTGCAATAGATTTGCTTCTTCGCTGATTCAAGACAATTCTGAATCTGTGCTAGAAATAACAAGCCAAACAATTGAAAATTTTTGGACACGTCTCCAGGCTGCATATGACGCAATTGTAGATACTGACGATTCAGATCTACCGGAAAACTTTAAATCTTCTGCTTCCGCCAAATTTGAAAACTGCTTAGGCCAGTATGAAGACATAAAAATTATGATCGCCGATCAGCTAAAATTAATTAAAGCAGTTGCACCTATTCCACCTCCAAGAGTAGAGCTGCCACAAATTCAAAATCAAGAGTCAAGTTCGGGTATCCACCTTAAGGTGCACGCATGCGACACTGAAATTTTCCATGGTGGTTATGGACAATGGCCGTCCTTCCCGGACATGTTCACAGCTGTTTACATAAACCATCCGAAATTATCAAATGCTCAAAAGWTGTATCACCTCAGATACAAAACAAAAGGTCAAGCAGGCGTCATCGTAAAACAGTTCGCATTAAATGACGACAATTTGGCTTGGGAAGCTTTGATATCAAGGTACGAAAACGAACGAATACGGTMGATATACTGATGAACTCGCCCAAAATTTAAAAGTAAACAGTGAAGAAACAGTTGATTTGTCGGTTTTAGCCACACAAAACGTTCCCACAGACAATTGGGACCCAATTCTGGTAAATATATGCACCGCCGCATTATCAGAAAAATCGTTATTGCTTTGGGAACAATCTCTTTCATCAAGAAAAAAATGGGTGGCAGCAAATGAGTTGATAAAAAGATAAATAAACCAAAAGGTATTTCCCATGACCTTAATAGAAGCTTCCAAAGATCCCAAGCCAATAATAACAACAATTCAAATAGAAGCTTCTTCAAAAATCGAACGTTCACATCTGAACAGTACTAACGCGAATTATGTTCAGGGGGACATAAACTTAAATCTTGCGAGAAATTTAAGAAATTAAATATAATTGACCAAAAACAATTTTGTAAAGTCAAAAAGTCTTTGCACAAACTGCTTATCACATGCACACATGCTTAAAGACTGTGAAAGCAAATTTAATTGCTTTAATTGTGTTTATTGCCATAAACGACATCATTTGACATTACCAATTTTTCCAGCTCACCCCCAAACAGCGCAAACATAAAAAGAGCAACAGSTTTAGTTGCAACAGCAAATTCAGAAAATAGCCAAGAAGCACCATGCTGCTCAAAGGCGTTAAAAACCTAAACGCTACATAGCAGTCGTCTCCATCGAACACCGAGGAGAACTGTTTAAACTCAGGGCCTTAATAGACCAAGGATCACAACGATCCTTTATTGCGTCTCGGGCACAAAATAGGCTACAACTGCCTACAAAATTAGCCAATTATGAAATTACGGGAATGGGCGGAAGAGTAGTTCAAAACTCCAATAAAATCTGCCCCATTACCCTAGTTTCCCCCCAAGCGGATAAGCGCATTCAAGCAAAAGCTATTGTCTTACCGCAAATAACAAACATGCTTCCAAGCTATTATGTAAGTAGCAAGCATTGGCAAACGGTTTCACACCTTAAGTTAGCAGACCCCAACTGCAACACTCCTGCTCAAATAGATCTTCTATTAGGCAGCGATCTCATACCACAGATAATACTCGAAGGTATTGAGACAATTACAAAAACACTTCTGGCGCAAAATACCCTTTTCGGATGGGTCCTAAGTGGACTAGTTGCGGAACCAGTTGCCACGACAACCCAAGTTGAGGAAATCTCCAACGAATACCTCAATAGGCAATTAAGAAATTTTTGGGAGTTGGAAGAACTCCCCCCCGTATCACTCACATCCCCTGAAGATCGGTATTGTGAGGATTTTTATAAAACCACAACTACTCGATCAGAAGATGGCCGATACGTCGTACGACTGCCACTAAAGCCAGAATTTCCCCGCACACTCACCTTAAGTCATTCCCGCAGCGCTGCTACCCAACAGGTTTTAAGTATGGAAAAAAACCTACTTAAAAAAGGCAAGCTGAAACCAGAATATGATAGGGTCGTAGGAGAATACCTCCACTTAGACCATATGGAGGAAGTCAGCGCTGGCGAAAAAATCATACAAAGAAAATACTACTCGTTTAATTTGCCACATCATGCAGTAGCAAAGCCAGACAAAAAAACCACAAAGGTGAGAGTTGTTTTGAATGTGTCAAAATCCACTAGTTCTGGGAACTCCCTAAATGACATTTTATTTACAGGACCCACGCTTCAACCAGACCTTACGCTGCTTATCTTAAATTGGCGTATCTTCAAATACGTATTCAACGGGGACGTCGAGAAAATGTATGGACAAATAGTCGTACATAAAGACGATTCAGATTTTCAAAGGAGTATTTTCAGAAAATCCCCCACTAGTCCACTACGCGACTTTAAGTTAAAAACAGTTACCTTCTTCGTCAACTATTCCCCATACTTAGCCATTTGGACACTGCACGAATTGGCAGAAAACACCACGTCAGAATTCCCTCCAGCAACCCAGGTGTTAAAAACGCAAAATTATGTTGATGATACTTTGTCTGGAAGTCACAGTCTTCCACAAGCATACGGATCCTTATCACATGTTATAAAAGCCCTCAAAACCGCAGGGTTTCCACTGAAAAAGATTTCTGAAAATCATTCAGATATAGTAAACATATAATAAAAGAAACTTGTTGGATACTAATTTCCTTAAATTCGAAAAGGAAAGTACAACAAAGACTCTGGGGATTCAATGGAATGTGATATCTGACCAGTTTTCATACACTACCGAGTCAATATCTGCAGTATCCGCCATAACAAAACGCCAAATTCTATCCTCTGTGGCAAAACTTTTCGACCCCGCAGGATGGCTTTCGCCAATTATGATACAAGCTAAAATCCTGATACAAGAATTATGACTAGATGGGACCAACTGGGACGAACAAGTAAAACCAATTCGTTTAGAAAAGTGRTCCCAGTTCGCGAGCAATCTAAACGATATTTCACAGATACAAATCCCACGGTAGGTAAACTATTCCCCCGAACACAAAGTCGAATTACACGGCTTCTGTGACGCCTCTGAGAGGCATACTGTGCCACTTTATATGTACGCACGCGGAGCAATAACGCGACCACAAGCCACTTATTAGTAGCAAAGGCTAAGGTGGCTCCTCTAAAAACGTTAAGTCTACCATGACTTGAACTCTGTGGCATTCAGCTATTAGCCAAGCTAGATTCCATGGTGCAGACCCACTTGAACATGGAAAAATRCAAGTTATATCTATGGTCGGATTCCGAAATAGTTCTAGCCTGGTTGGAAAAACCACCATATGCGTGGAAAACATATATTTCCAACAGAACGTCTCAAATACTTCACCTAGTAGGATCAGCCACTTGGCGACACGTAACCAGTGCTGACAATCCTGCTGATCTAGGTACAAGAGGATGTAAACCTCTGCATTTCGCCACCTCCACACTCTGGTGGAATGGCCCCCAATGGTTAATAGAATCTCCCGATTCTTGGCCACGATCACCCATGCGCAACATAATCGCCCCAGAAAGTCGAAAAATCGACACTTATCATACAACCTTGGATGATACTGACATCCTTGAACGATTCTCATCGTTCCCCCGAGCGCTCAGAGTAGTCGCCTATAAGCTCAGATTCATACAGCGACTCAAGCTTAAAGTTAAAGGGACAACCAATCCACAATGCGATACTTTGATGCACCAAGACCTGCAAAAAGCAAAAATCGCTCTTATCGAATCAACCCAAACGCGCTACTTCAGCCGCGACTTCTCATTATTGAGAGAATCAAAACCCATTGATAAAAGGAGTTCAATCTTAGTTCTTAACCCATTCTTAGACACGAAAGGTCTGCTTCGTGCGAATGGTAGGCTTGCTAACTCAAGCCTGACGTACAACGAACGCCACCTTCGAATTATAGCAGAGAAATCCCAACTTGCCCCATTACTCCCCAATTATATCCACTTACTCATGCTTCACGCTGAACATCGCCTAATGCAGCATATAGTCCGTCAAGAGTTCTGAAACAAGTCCCCCAAGCGCTCCTCATATGGGTGGTTTATGGGAATCAGCAGTAGAAAGCTTTAAATAGCACTTCAAAAAAGTAGGTGGAAACTACAAATTTAATTATGAACAGTTCACCACACTGTTAGTGCGAATTGAAGCCGTTCTCAATTCACGAGTCGTCGATCTCCATACTCAAAGCGGTATATTAACAAGACCGCTCGAGAGACTATGATTTCTACCATATAGTAGCGAAAACGCATATAATGAAAAGACCGCTGATAATTCCGGAAACAAAATTTAAAAATCAAATAATTAATCAATAATCCCGCAAACAAAATTAAAATCAAATAATTAATCGATAAACCCGCAAATAAGACCTAACCGAAATTACTAACGAATCTAACCGCAATGGTCGATCTACTTGACGACCCATTCTTGCCACATACCGTGGCACAATCTTCATATAAATTTGCATGCAACAAATTTGTAATTATAATAACTTCTTTATACAGATCAATATGGATGTGGATATGCCCAGCGTGCCAACGGCACCATTACTGTGCCATGCCCTGGGGCAGCATCAGCGCCACGAAACCCAGCGGCAAGGCCTCCTGCAACCGCTCCTCGTAGTGGTACGCGACCACTACCACCCTCCTCAGCACCAGCCCCGGAGCCTCCGGGCAGCCGATATACCCTGTGTCGGCGCGCTCATCGGCTACAGCATTGCAGAATTTTCYGTGGCATGCAGGCCGTGAATTAACTAAAGGCCGTTCTGAAGTGGTATTATTGTTATATTATAGTCAGCTAAAATTATATTAATACCATCTTCAAATGAGATATGTGTGATAGGTGATATTACCCCAACGAAAGATTTAATATTATATATTGAGTTGATGTGAAAAACGTCACCTAGAGGATTAGAATTCATTAAAGAGGCTGGCGCAAAAGTCAGAAGACGATCAGGAGATGCTATTTTGCAATTGACCTCTAATGTCAGTAATACATAGTAAACACATGCAAAATACGCGTAAATAAACAATGGTACGATACATTGCGTGCTTTTTGTGTAGCTTAAAGACAATATCCGTCAAGAATGTGAGGACCTATCGCCGGAATTTGAGGCCAAGGTGATGTAAAATGCCATCAAAAGGGCTCAAATGACAATCAACCGTGGCGGCGGCAGTAATAAAATTTAAAAGTTCAAATAAAAATAATCCCCAATCAGAATCAAAGTTTTTCATTTTTTACAAAGTTTTTAATTTTCCAAAATACCATCGGTAATTTTTGCGCCACCTGTTATTAGGAATATGCGGTTAGAACCAAGCTATGCATAGCTATGTAGCAATTCGATTTTAATTAAGCACTTTTTAAGAAAATTCTTCTATAGGGGCTAAGTGAAGTATTTATCCAATTCAATAAAACTTTCATATAGCTTTCGCGATTTAAGAGGTATGCCCATTAAACATATTTCGTCTGTCGTCTAGACTTTTCAAACTCCTATAACAGCATCTATTGATTATTTAGGAATTTATACATGGGTRTWCATATGTTATTTCTTTGAACGACGATTGGTTGTGTACAATTCTAGCACCATATCAGCAAGATCTACTATCTCCATATTGTCTATTCTCCAACTGGATACGCTCATTACATATTTATATAAATATATAGTTAAAAATCAGTTGAACACTCTAATTGTCATACCAACGACAAGCAATCATTTTGTTTGTGGTTACAAATTTAAAATTGTTCTTAAAGTTCTTTCTCACTGCTTTGAGAACAATTTTCCATTTTTTTATTCCTCTTTTCATTGGCGTAGACAACGCTTACGCGGTTATAGCTGAGTTTACAACAGCGCCATTCATTCAGCAGTCATTCTTCCTTCTTGCAGTTTGATGCCAACTGAATATTCCAAGCGAAGCCAGGTCCTTCTCCACCTGGTCTTTCCAACGGATTGAAGTTCTTCCTCTGCTTCCTCCGATATATAATACGTCGAATCGAAAACTTTCAGAAGCCGAGTGTTTCTGTCCATTCGGACGACATGAATTAGACGCCATAATCGCTGTCTTTTAATTCGCTAAATTATGTCAATGTCGGCGTTTATCTCGTACAGCTCATCGTTCCATCGAATGCGATAATCGCCGTGGCAAATGCGGAAAGTTCTCCGAAAACTCGTAACGTCGATGCCTCTGTACTATATAGCAGGATGGGAATAATGAGTGACTTATAGAGTTTGTGTTTTGTTCGTCGAGAGCGGGCATTACTTCTCAATTGCCTCCTTAGTACGAAGTAGCATCTGTTGTCGATATCATTAGCATACACCTTCACTGTTTAGTTCTGCAACTCGAATTATTTTCTCCAGAAGTAGGTTGAAGAAGTGACAGGAAAAGGAGTTTTTATAAAATTTTATTTTCTACGATAGAACTTTTTTCACTTATCATGAAGTATATCGTGGAGTATATAAACACATTTTTTCGGAATTTTTTGATGACATCTGTCGGAGAAATGGCTGGGTGAATGAGGTGCGTTTTTTCACTGACGGACACGATTTCTCGTGGTTGATCATCTGGAACACAAAAACTCAATTTATTCTTATAAAGTTAGTGAATATTTATCGTCCCTACTGAATCATGAAAAAAATGTTGATAAATAAAAAAGTAATTAACGTTTTTTTTGTTAATTTTTCCCATGTTTTTTTTACATAAATTTTGTCATTACATTGTCAACAAATTATAAAAAATATATGGACGATGGCCAGGCGTCAATTTAAAAGAGTGTGTTATGAGAAAAACGCGTTGAAAGCGCACACCGAACGTCGAGCGGTATTATTATTTTTGGGCGTTTTTTTAATCCATCTAATGGTAAAGTGATTTTCTACATTAACTCTAAGGGTATAAGGGAACAGCAAATGCGAAAGCAAAAAAAAAAATTGTTTAAGGATGATATCTGCGACGTGAGATTGTTGCCTTGATTGCCGCCTGACTATTCTTTACGTGTTGTTTCCTGCGTTCCAAGTTATCTCAGCTGCATACCTGACTGCAAACATTTATGTGTGAAAGAGAACGCATTATACCGGAAACTGGAAGACTTAAGCACTAGATTCCAGTTCTTACTCCATTAGCCATTTTTGAACCGTCTGTAAAGATGCTCTGAGGAGTCGCATACTCCTTTGCCATCCATCTTCTTCTTAGTGTGAGTTCCAACATTAATTAACATTATTACCAAATAAGCGTTAGGGTGTGCGCTCTTATTTATTTATCAACACCTGCTTATTGAGCTATGCCCAAAGATCCTTGTGAAGGATACCCATAAAGCCGCCAATATTGCAGCTGATTTTACTGCATAGACTTGTTAGCGCTACCGTTTTGCAGATAATAATAAGWCGTTAAGAACATTKTGATCAGGTACGTTTCGARKGCTGYTGAAATATTCTGYGTCATGGCTGGAAAAATACTGTCGACACTAAGAGATTTGAACAATTCCAAGCCGTTCATTGACTAAAGTATTTTGTCCTTCGCTATGATATCGGTTAAGACGTTTTTTACGCTACCTCCCATACGTTGTAGATATTTTTTGTTTTGCAAAACTTCTTTATTTATTGTATCTTAAAAGCTTAACAATAAGTTATAAAACATAAATTAAATTCAAAACTAAGGAAGCTTCAGCAAGTGATTGAGCTGTTTTGGTGATACATTGCTCTTTTCACGCAAACATACCTCCAGAGTACGACGTGCTTGAATTCCGACAGACAATTTCGTTTTTAAGTCTTTATATATAGGGCAACACCTATGGTTTACAGTGTGATTTCTCCCCACAATTACTACATTTTTTATTTAAATCCTCTTTTGTAAGAGAACATTGTGATAAGGAATTTGAATCACCACACACCACGCAGACACTGCACAGGGTGCAATATGATTTCGTGTATTCATACTCTTGACAGTGCATTGTACTTGACCATTTCTTTTGTGTGGTTCCTCAAAAGTAATTCTGCGATGGACCAGTTATTTTAGGTTGTAAATGGGATGTGTTTAAGTTTTCTTAAGTTTGGTAGAAATTCAATTCTATTTTGAACATTGGTTGTGGTACTTTGTTCCTGTTAAAAATTAATATTAAACCATCTTATTCCAGTGGTTCTTTGACATCAGACCGAAGACAGTCTACCGAAGACTCTATACCTTTTATGACAACACGCCCACGCAAATAGATTGGAGGGTGTTTGGCAATCACGACTGCGGTGGTATTTGCATCATCATAAGCTTTTTGATCAGTAAGCCAAATCTGTTGCCATTAACAATTTCCGGCTTTTTACCATTTGGCGTGCCCTTTTGATTTTTTTGGTATTCACCGCTGGTTTAATTGCATTTGATTTCTTTTTTACATTTATATACTGATCAATACCATTTTTTGTATACTGTGATCAGGTACGTTAAGAGCGCTTTTGAAATAGTCTGCATCATGGTTGGAAAAATACCGTCCGGACCAAGAGATTTAAACAGTTCGAAGCCTAAAGTGTTATATTATATTTTGACCTTCGTTATGATAATACAGGTTAGAGATTTTGTCTAAAAAATCCTTGTGCTGATTTTTGGTAAATTCATTAGTTTCGTTACTTGTTTATCGACCATTACTCTTTCGTTTTTATATTTAGCTTTCAGTGCTTCCAAACCCAAATTGAAATTGTCGTCTTTAAGGGTGAACTGTCTGACTATTACGAATGCTTGCCCTTTGGTTTTTTATCTGAGGTGATACAACTTTCGCGCTTTCGATAATTTAGGATGGTTTATGTGCACGGCCGTGAACATGTTATGGAAGGACATGACCTGGAAAGACGTCCAATCTTCAAAACTTTCGTAAAAGGTTTCTGTGTCACATGTGGGCATCTCGAGATGGATGCCTGAACTCGCGTCTTGGGTTCCTTCGTACGGGTATAGGCAGGTTTCATATATTGCGTACGCTGATGATTTAAAGTTTTGTGGTAGATCTGAATCGTCAGAATCTACTATGGCGTCATGAGCCGCTTGGATTATTATTTCTAATAACGACTCAGAATTTTCATGAATCGGTGAAGAGGAAAATTTAGAGCAGTTTCTTATTTTACTGTCACTTTGGAAAATTAATTTGACAACATGTTTTAGGCGTATAGCTCCTGCAGGTGTATTTTGATTATTTTCGTTATTAACCATTTTGTTATATTGTATATTAAAGTATTGTTAAATTTTTTCTCAGTGTAAACTGATTTATGGTATATAATCCAAGCGATAAAGTATAATAAACCGTATACTATTTTAAGTAAATAAGAGTTATTTTTTTATTGTACACAACTCTATATAAGGTATATCTCGATTATTTATAGACGTTACAAAAATCTCTTAAGACAGTGTTTATTTATTGATGAATATTTTTTTGCCCCAGATATATCAGATATGTTGCAATTTTGCCAGCTATTTTTCCAATCCTCTAAGCACAATAAAAAAGTATTTTTGCGAACTCGTTTAGCACCTTCTTCGATTCAGTATTTATCTCATCAATCGTAAAATACCGTAGTCTCTTCATGAAACTCTTCAGTTTAGGAAACAAAAAATAATAACAGGGGAACAGGTCTGTGCAATACTTGTACAGTGGCTGCGGCAGTATTAATGTGTTCACTATATGCCGCAGTCAATACTGGGAATGCGCTCGCGCACTCAATTTTGCCTTTCACAAAAAATCTATACAGGCTCTTTGGACTGCTCAACAATGATAAACCAAAACACATCCAAACAAAAAAATCAAAAATAGAACACTCACGGCCCGCGAAAAAATTCGTGATACTTCTTGTACAGAGAAAATTATAGTTTTTAATGACTCAACCTTTAACGAATAACAAGTTTTTATGTGTAATAAATTTTTTCAGTCTTGGTACGACTACAAATTAAGATGGGAACCTAAAGAATATGGAGGGGTGCACATGCTGCACGTCCCTTCGGATCACATCTGGCGTCCGGATATAGTTCTATATAATAAGTAAGTACTTAATACATATTTAATATCTAGATATTTCCTATGTTAAGCTGAGTGAATTATACTCGTATATACGAAATGTAACCTAATACACTAGCATTAATTCTTTCTTTATTGACGTAAGCATAGTTTACGCGGTTATAGCTGCGGTTATAACAGCGTCAGTCGTTGTTTCTTTTCGTTTCTTAGCGCCAATTTGAGATTCCTAGTGTAGCTAGGTCTTTCTCCACGTGGCCTTTACAGCAATATAGATGTATTCTTCTTCCTCTACTCCCCCGGTGGCTATTGTGTCGCACACTCTTAGAGCTGGAGTATTTTTATCTATTCGGATGACATAATATTCGCCGTTTCCAAAGTGCAAAGGATCATAAATCTTCGGCAGAACCTTTCTCTCGAAAGCTTGTACCACCGACACATCAGATGCTTTCATCGTTAATGCTTGTCACCATAATAACGAAGTTTTGTGTTTGTTTGTCGAGAGAGGACTTTACTTCGCAACTGCCTACTCAGTCCGAAGTAGTACTTATTGACAAGAGTTATTATTCTTTGGATTTCGAGGCTATCGATGTTGTTGGTGTGAACGTTGAACGTTGGTTCCAAGATAGACGAAATTATCAACGAATTCGAAGTTATGACTGTCATCACGACATTGGAGCCAAGTCGCAAGTGCGACGAATGTCTGCTTGATGACAGGAGATATTTCGTCTCGCCCTTTTTCACTACCAGACCCATTTGCTTCGCTTTCTTATCCAGTATGGTGAAAATAGAACTAACAGCGGAGCTGTTGAGTCCAATACCATCGTCGTACGCCAGCAGCYGTACACCCTTATAGAAGATTGTTCTTTCTCTATTCAGCTCGAATTATTTTCTCCAGGAGTAGATTGCGACTTCTTGCACGATAGGRAGTTGCCTTGTCTGAAACCCCGTTTGGTGTCGAACGGCTCAGAGAGGTCGTTTTTGATCCTGACTGAGGTTTTGGTATTGTTCAAAGTCAGTTTATTCAGCCGTATTAGTTTTTTGGGGATACCAAACTCAGCTGCTGTGAAAAGCAGTTTTGAAATCGCCGAAGAAGAAGTCCACTCTCTGACTCATGTGTATTATATAACTAATTGTTAGGACTTGTGACTTTATTCGATGTACGTCGATACATACCAATTACAGTATGGACTTGTTCTGACCTGATGTAATAAAATAGTAAGGTAAATTTCTTAGCACGACTTTGTAAATTGACTATTTTCAAATAATAGGAAATTGTCAGTTTGGGTGGAACCGAACATTTTATATACTTGGAACTTGCATGAATTAAAGTCAAAAAACTATCTTAAGGAACAATCAACATCTAGATAATCATAATCCAGACATCCCGACCGACACACATATATATATAATATAAAGATAATGTTGGGTTGCTCGATATTACCACCAATCATCAATATCATCGGCATACGCCAGCAGCTGTACATTCTTATAGAAGATTGTACCTTCTCTATTTAGTTCTGCAGTTCGAATTATTTTCTCCAGAAGCAGGTTGAAGAAGTCGCACGATAGGGAGTCGCCTTGTCTGAAACCTCGTTTGGTATCGAACGGCTCGGAGAGGTCCTTCCCGATTCTGACGAAGCTTTTAGTGTTGCTCAACGTCAGTTTACACAGCCGTATTAGTTTTGTGGGGATACCAAATTCAGATATCGCGGCATAAAGGCAGCTTCTTTTCGTRCTKTCGAAAGCTGCTTTGAAATCGACGAAGAGGTGGTGTGTGTCCATTCTCCTTTCAGGGGTCTTTTCCAAAACTTCGCATGGTGAATATCTGTCCGGTTGTTGAACAGGTCTGAAGCCACACTGATAAGGTCCATCAATTTGTTGACGGTGAGCTTTAATCTTTCATACAATATGCTCGATAGAACCATATATGCAATGTTGAGGAGGCGGTAGTTGGCGCAGATTGTGGGGTCTCCTTTTTAGTGGATTGGGCATAGCACACTTAAATTCCAATGGTTGGGCATGCTTTCGTCTGAYCATATTTTACAAATTAGCTGATGCATGCTCCCTATGAGGTGACTAGATCACTTTTGGGGGTTTTAGAAGAGTATGATCCGGTCTTGAAACATTCTGTAAGTCGCCGCATTTTTTCGTAGAATTGTCGAGCATTACCCCTGTCGGCCAGCTTATCAAGCTCTTCGTACTCACGCATTGTG
Organism: Bactrocera latifrons; assembly: GCF_001853355.1. Taxonomy (NCBI): domain Eukaryota; kingdom Metazoa; phylum Arthropoda; class Insecta; order Diptera; family Tephritidae; genus Bactrocera; species Bactrocera latifrons. The sequence goes on along the minus strand of NW_017536308.1, from coordinate 125,231 downwards.
TATCGCTTCCCACTTTAACTCTCGGTATCTATCTCGCACGTGTTGTGGTCGAYCGTAACGTTGCGAGGTAAGCAGCCTGTTTTCGCTCCGCCGCGACACGGCACTCCTCGTCGTACCAGGTGTTCTTTTGCATTTTCCGAAAACCAATGGTTTCGGTTGCAGCTGTACGTAAGGAGTTTGAAATGTCGTCCCACAGTTCCCTTATACCGAGTTGTTGACGAGTGCTCTCAGAGAGCAGGAGTGCAAGGCGAGTAGAAAATCGTTCGGCTGTCTGTTATGATTGCAGCTTCTCGACGTCGAACCTTCCTTGTGTTGGCGTACGTTTTTTGCTGCACAGAGGCGGGTGCAAATCTTGGCTGTAGCGAGACAGTGGGCCAAGTCGATGTTAGGACCTCGGAGCGCACGCACATCTAAAACATTGGAGACGTGTCTTCCGTCTATCACAACATGATCGATCTGGTTGGTGGTTTTTCGGTCCGRAGACAGAAAGGTAGCTTGGTGTATCTTCTTATGCTGGAATCTAGTAGTACAGATAACCATATTTCGGGCCCCCGGCGAAGTCAATCAGCTTCAACCCATTTGGGGATGTTTCCTCGTGGAGGCTGAATTTACCGACCGTAGATACCAAAGATACCTTCTTTGCCCATCGTGGCGTTAAAGTCGYCAAGCACGTGGCGGGGCAACTCTCGTAAGAGCCTTCCAAGCAGTCATAAAAGGCAACTGTGACGATGTCACCGTCCTTCTCTTCCGTCGGGGCGTGGGCGCAAATCAGCGATATATTTAAGAACCTCGCTTTGATGCGGATTATGGCTAAACGTTCATTCACYGGAGTGAATTATAGTACTCGGCGATGAAGACAAAGACGTTCATTCACCGGAATGAACGATAGTAATCATCGAAGGAGGCCCTCTCCCACCACGAATCCCACACCCAACATGCGCTCCTTTATATGGCCACTGTAGTAAATGCCACAAGGAGCTACTCGTCTCTGTCCTTGTCCCGTCCATCGCATTTCTTGGACGGCGGTGATGTCAACCTTTATTTTCACCACACCGGACATTCCAGCTGTATGCCCTCAAGTCATAGTCCTGAAATCGTTTGCCATGGTCGTCATCAAAAGGGGGCACTCATCCGAGGCTTGTTGTTTCCTTTCATTGGGGGTGGTTTTTTTAACGTGGCGGGTCCCAAACCCGCGCACAATCCTATGTAGGAGATATTTCGCCTTTTCACTTTAGCTCGCCTTCAAACGGATGTTCTAGATCAAAGACCCTAAGTCGTGAGCTGCTTGATTCATATGCAAAAGAATCGTTTCTGGCCAATCTCAAGTGAATGGCGATCAGAGAACTTTCCTCACTTGCGTGAACTTCTACACGACTCCATCCATGACTACTTTTATCGATTAATATAGTTTTATTTTTAGTTTGATTGATACTGCAAACCTTTCAACCATTCGACGTTATACGTGTATGGGATCTTTCTTTTGTCTTTAAAATTTAAAAGAATTTACGCTGAAACTGTATCACACGCCACGTTTTAACCGCATGCCTAACATACTGCATTCTATTTTCAACTCGATTTCTTTTCGATTGAGAATTAATGTAGTAAAATAGGTTTTAATTTTTTGTGGATCAAATTAGCTCTTTAATCGAGCAAAAGCCGGTTAATTGCTCTATAAACTCCTGTACGAAAACTATTATATTTTCTAGAACTGTTCGTTAGGGTTGGTCGATTTTTAGGACTTTTTTCGATTCGGGATTTCTAATAGTGCGGGAAAGTTGCCTTAGTACTTCCTGATTCTTTTTGTTTTGAGATCGGATTGCATCTTCAACCCCAACTCCGGCCTTTAAATTTCGGAAATTCACCTAAAATCTTGAAATTGTCTAGATAGCGCCTGAAATACGCATCTCATGGCAAAATGTATCAAACAAAAGTCATTTGTCACGTCATTTGCTACCTAGCGCCTGAAATACGCATCTCATGGCAAAATGTATAAAACAAAAGCTATTTGTCACGTCATTTGCTATCGAAATGGTGTGGTCATGGCCGTAGGACGAACCGTTCCCGAGATATGAGCGAAAATGCGGCGCGCCACAGCGCAAGGTGAAAATTGTTGCAGCTCTCAGCTCAGCTCGGTGGAGGTGGCTGCTCTTCGGGTTCCTGCCAAGCGCAACCCAACCAACCAAACATATTTCAGGCATGTTTTAGTCTGAATMTGTGTCAAATTTATTAATAAAATCAGATTTTATACTAAACTTTGGCATTTGTTGCCTAAATTTCAGTGTAGATTTCAGTATAAAATTACCACGAGTTTGGGGGCCAATAACTTTAGAAGATGCCTCTGTCACCAGTTTGACGGTTCTYTCGACTGCCACGGTGTGAGAGGGGAATTCACTAAATTTCCATACCTCTGCAGTGTCACCCGACAGCCCTTTTATGAGTTCTTCGTTAGAAACTGRACAAVGAACTGGTGGAACAGTCAAGGTAATAGTCTTCCAGTTAATCATATCGTAATAATTATTAGCTTTGAAATTCATTTTTGGCACCATACTAAGGAGAATGTTTTCTGGAAGGGCAAAGAAAGCATTCTGTTGAATGGATGAATCGACGTTCAGCAYAGAGATGGCACGAGCCATTTTAGATTGAACTGTTGAATATTATTGAGAACCACAAAGGTGAGTAAACTGTAAGTATGTACCTGACCAATGTCTTTATTTCCTCTGTTGGTTTGTCAGCAGGAATGTAAAATCTCAGAATTCTATTTGCACAGGTGAGCCAGCGAGATTTGCACACGTTACCTGGATGCATCGACGCTAAATCATCATCAGCATCGTTTTTGGAAGAATCCATGGGCGACTCACCTACATTGTTGTCGTCTGTATGAGAGTCTGGCTGATCTGAATGGTCACGTGTTCTATCTGAAACTTTTCTGGTAAGTGTTGATGTTGAATGGCGTTTTGAAAGCYTTTCTTTACGTTCATTTTTCKTTGTAGTCTTTTTTGTTTCAGGTAGATCAACACTTCCAACGCGACCAATTCTTCTACTTCCCTGGTCCAAGAGAAATGGTTGTTCATTGATAGGAACTTTCCTTTCCCTTTTACAAGTGCAAGAAGAACAAGTAAGGAAGGGCTAAAATCGGTTGAGTACTTCCTGAGATATGCATATGGTCCTTAAGTGGGCGACGCCTGGATGCAGCTTCCTTCTGATATTTCTTCCGTAAAATTTTGTGTTTCTGACGTTTTTTGTTAGTCGGTTAACGGTCTTTTAGTGATTTTCAACATAACCTTTGTATGGGAGGTGGGCGTGGTTATTGTCCGACTTCTTCCATTTTTGAACTGTATATGGAAATGCCTAAAAGAAACGACTCTATACAGKTTGGTTGACATAGCTATAGTAGTTTTCGAGATATGTACAAAAAAGTTAGTAAGGGGCGGGACCACACCCACTTTTCCAAAAAAATTACGTCCAAATATGTCCCTCGCTAATGCGATCCTTTGTGCCAAATTTTATTTTAATATCTTTATTTATGGCTTAGTTATGGCACTTTATAAGTTTTCGGTTTCCGCCATTTTGTGGGCGTGGCAGTGGGCCGATTTTGCCCATCTTCGAACTTAGTCTTCTTATGGAGCCAAGAAATACGTGTACCAAGTTTCATCAGGATATCTCAATTTTTACTCAAGTTACAGCTTGCACGGACGGACGGACGGACGGACGGACAAACGGACGGACGGACAAACGGACGAACGGACAGACAGACATCCGGATTTCATCTCTACTCGTCACCCTGATCACTTTGCTATATATAACCCTGACCCTCTGACTCTTTTAGAGAGAGTATAAAAATAAATGCAGTTACAAGCAGCGATGTCAAATAGTTTTCCGGCAGAAGAGACAAAGTCGTCTCTTTTAGAGCTCAAACCTATTGGGTTCCTTAAAACCATTTGTTTAAGAGTCAGAAATTTCTTATGGTATGTGGTTAGCATTTTTACAACTCTGGTGTGTGAAACTATTAGAATAGATGACTTTTTGAAAGTATTTTCAACCTTTTTTGCAACTATKTCTGTAACCTCTTTACTCCTAGGTTCATAGTTGTCGCCTTGGAGTCGGCCTATACGAAATCTTTCAAACTGATAACACAAAAGATCATCCTGGTAAGTAGGTAATTGGGACTCWGAGAGATTGTACGGATATATGCCAAACTCAGGACATTTCTGTCTAAATTTAACTTTAGATAAAGACATTTTGAGTTCTGTGTTCTGTTGAGAGAATAAAAGTGATAGCACTCGGCGAAATCACTGACAAGAGTGAAGGAAGGAGTGTTGGAGACCAGTCCGAACGTGTCGTATGGCGCATGGAAATGACACCGACAAGAGTGAAGGAACTTAATGAAAAAATATTTGTTTGGAGACCTATCCGAACGTGTCCTTTGGCGTATGTGAATGAATGTGAGTGATATCACTCGGCGAAATCAATGTCAAGAAGTGTGGCTGCAAGCCGATTTGCACCTTGAGCTGTGGCGCGCCGCATTTTCGGTCGTATCTCGGGAACGGTTCTACGGGCAATATCACATACCATTTCGGTAGCAAATGGCGTGACAAATAACTGTTGTTTTAWACATTTTGCCATGAGATGCGTAGTTACATTGGAATCAGGAATTACTAAGGCAACTTTTCCGCAATATTAGAAATCCCGAATCGAAAAAAGTCCGGTCCAACACACATAACCAATCACTGACACCAACACAATGAATTGCAACACATAACAACCACATATACACCACACCACCACACATTACACCATCACACGATCAAAAGTTACACCGTATTCTTCATCAAATGACTGTTTCCAATTACAGATATCATTTGTGTGGTTCAATGGAACACCAGATGAATCGCATCAATTTCTGCAAATATATTTCATTTCGTCTATGGTGGATCAGCTGAATGTGCGGTGCAATATACAGGGAACACAACAGTTAAAGAGACAAATTATTGAACAGTTGCAAGCATTTTTTTACGTTAATAATGCTGTGGTTAATATGTTCAAAACATCATTGGAACGAATGCCATCGAATACGCACAAAATTGTCATACGAGCAGGTGAACATGTGCGAAGATTCAATGCACCCACCGTTAAGATGTTGCTGCAATTATTGTTGGCCATCCAACTAAATCGCGAGACATTATCGTTCAGCGAAGAATCAATATATCAATTCTTGATCCAGTCACTGATCCAAATCTACACGACATTGTGATGACACAAAAGGTGCATTAAATCTATTATTGCCTTGCATGGCTGACACGTTGAAAGTTGCCATTTGGCCAAATCAATCAAATATTTGTGCAACTACGTCACAAAAAGCTGCGACATGGCTGTGTTTGGTATTGCGTCGGTATGACGAAATCAGCAATTTCCAAATGGGCAAATAAGTCAGTACTAATGAAGCACTGTGGCGATTATTGTCATTTCAAATTCATGAAAAATATCCCACAGTTGTATATTTAGCAGGGCATTCTAACGAGTTTACTTCACTGAGGCTAATGCGGCACAACGAGCTGAGGGACCACCATCGAAAACATTGACTAGCTTCTTTGCCATGTGTGAAGCAGCTCCATTCGCAGCGACGCTGATGTACGTTAAAATGTCCTAGTATTACACTTGGAATCAATCAACAAAGAAATTACATCGTCGCAAACAAGGAATACCAGTTCCATATTCCACAGGTGTTTTCCACTGATGCACTGGGTCGTATTTAAAGCGATCATCCTAGAAATGATAAATGTTTTTATTTGCGACTGCTGTTGGTAAATGTGCGTGGACCAAAATCATTTGCGCATTTGAAAACTGTGAATTGCCACCAATGCCAAACATATCGAGAAGTATGTCAATATGTCTATTGGGTTTGCGGGAGAACGATTCTCATTGGAATTTAACATTTGCGGATTCAGTTGTTTCATCAAATGTATATTAAATATGACACTGTTCGCAATTATCATCACCACATGTTTTAATTCACAACCAATTCAGTTATGGAACACATACAAAGACGACATATGTGAAGATATCTTGCATCGCTTGCGCATTCAAACGAATAATCCTGACATACAAACATACTGATTGAAGTAAGAATGATTGCGCCAAATCGATTGATGCACTATGCTTTCAACCAAGAATTAAATCGAGAGCTGCAATACAATATGGATACATTGCAGGAATTCGTTCGAAATATTGTGCCGTTGCTGAATTAACAGCAAAAGAAAGCATACGAGGCATTAATGCAAGCGGGGGACAATAATACCGGTGGTCTATTCTTCCTGGACGCACCTGGAGGAACAGGGAAAACATTTGTCATTTTGTTGATTTTGGCCACGGTTCATCAAGATATGACATGGCTTCGGCGTTAGCATCATCTGGAATTGCGGCGACTCTTCTATCAATGCTTGACTGTTGCAAACAAGCTACTGATTGAAATAAGAATGATTGCGCCTAATCGATCGATGCACGATGCATTCAACCAAGAATTAAATCGAGAGCTGCAATACAATGTTGATACATTGCAGGAATTCGTTCGAAATATTGTGCCGTTGCTGAATGAACAGCAACAACAAGTATAGGAGACATTAATGCAAGCGGTGGACAATAATACCGGTGGTCTATTCTTCCTGGACGCACCTGGAGGAACAGGGAAAACATTTGTCATTTTTTGATTTTGGCCACTTTTTGATCAAGATGTGACATAGCTTTGGCGTTAGCATCATCTGGAATTGCGGTGACTCTTCTAGATGGCAGTCGAACTGCACGTTCTTAAGTTGCCACTCAATTTAAACACAATTGATACTCCAACATGCAATATTTCCCGATCTAGTGCAATGGTAAAATTATTGATGCAATTCAACCTCACTGTTTGGGATGAGTTCACAATGGCACATAAGGAATCTCTTGAAGCACTTAACTTCACACTGAGGGATCTTCGAGGAAATAGCGGCTTGTTGATATTGCTGGCCGGGGATTTCAGGCAGACGTTGCCAGTAATTCCCGTGGAACGCCTGTAGATGAATTGAATGCTTGCCTGAAGGCATCACCTTTATGGAAGAATATGAAAACATTATCGCTAACCACTAATACGAGAGTTTAACTTCAAAATGATCAACAAAATGATCTGCACAATTTTCTAAACAGTTGTTAGCTGTTGGAAATGGAAAAGTCCCTGTTGATGCGACATCTGGATTAATTACTCTCACCAACGACTTTAGCTGAAAATGTTTTACCAAACATTAGTGAGAATTATTATAATTATGCGTTGTTAAGTCAACGAGCAATTCTTGCCGCAAAGAATAATGATGTACACGCACTGAATTTCCCCATTCAATCAAATATTGCTGGCGATTTGGTGACATACAAATCCGTTCATTCCATAACAAATTCCGATGATGTAATAAACTATCCAACGGAGTTTCTGAACTCTCTTGAGTTACCAGGATTTCCACCACGTAACTTGCAACTCCAAGTTGGTACAGTTATTATGATATTGCGTAATTTGAATTCATCGCGACTTTGCAACGGTACTCGACTTTCCGTAAAAAGGCTTATTCCGAATTTGATTGCGACAACCATTATGAACGGAAAATACGCAAGTGAAAATGTATGTATTCCTCGAATACCAATGATTCCAACTGATCTTCCGTTTGACTTCAAACGATTGCAATTTCCAGTTCGCCTTGCGTTCGCAATGACAATTAACAAGTCGCTAGGCCAATCGCTTAGTGTTTGGTCTTTTGCGGAATGCACTCGAAATCGCTTTTTTAACTCCCTTTGCGGATCATATGATCTTAATTTTCAATTGTTGTTCTTCCAAAAGAGAGATACATTATTCCATCGGTGTAATTCGAAATTTGGAAATTTCCAGGACGGAAGCGAGTGAACCATTGTTGTGCTACACGATCGGATACAGTATTGTATCCGTAAGATTTACAAATTTCATTGGGGCGTTACATTTTTCGCTAATTTATACAGAAGTTTCTAAATATAGTGAATTTCTTCTTTATTTTCACTCATATTTGAGCAGTTGTAACTTTTTTACAGCTGACCCGAATTGAAATCCAACACCATATGGTATCACACAATGTGGTTGATAGCACTAGAGATATACGGCTGCAACGATATCTATTGACAAAATGCGAAATTAGTTTTTCGAATACCCAATATATATAATATTAACAACTCCATCTGACCCGGAGCTTTCGATGAGTTGAACTGGTCACAACCTTCTCGAACTTCTTCGTTCGGAACAGACGGTATATATTAGAATGGTCTAAATCTCGGTCCATATATCACATCAGTATTATAATAAATTAATTTCTTCTGATTGACGCTTTGCAAATTAACTCAACATACTAAAATTTGTCTATATGTTTGAGTTTATATTTAATCTTTCTAATTTTAGAATGATTTTATTGTAAGACACTGAGATATATTAGGTTGTCAAAAAAGTCTTGCGGTATTTTTATTGAATAAATGAATAAGTGAAATATTTAAGAACACCGTTTACGCGATTAATGAGTTAAAAAAAAGCGCCACAGTCGTTTTTTCTCTTCGCAACGTGACGCCATTTGGAAATGCAAAGCGAACCTAGCGTCTCTATGCGACCAATCCGCAATTCTGTTGTGGCAGGCAGACATGAAGGACATTTATATACCCCTCCTTCCATCGGCGGCTGAAATCATGATGGAGAATTTTAATTCTTTCCCACCTATTTAGTAAGCAAAGCGACGACAGAATGGGTGCTTCTTGAAAAGGTGCCCTGGTGTAAGAACACTGAGAATCTTGTGAGAGTATTCGAAATTAAATTCGTAGTTTCCGCCTTCTTTTTAAGTCGGATTTTTTAGCTTGTTATAGCTGATTCCCCTAAACCATCCATATCAGGAGCATACTTTTGTAGAATCTCAGGTGAAACTTGTTTGATAAAATCCACAAACTGTTTATCTGTGGCTCTTTGAGTTCCTGTAAATGGTTTGCCATTGTCGCATATGAGCTTTGGCAGACAACCACGTCATCCGACGAAGCTAGCAAATGCCGCGAAAAAAGCCTTTTTTGCCAGATTAGTACATAGCTTGAGGTGTACTGCTTTTGTCGTAAAACAGACAGAGACAGCTACATAGCCTTCATCAGGAACGTCTTTGTCTAAAAAAATGGTAGTGAAAGACAGAGCAAAGTGGCAGCGTGCCCATGGAAATGCTTCGCAACTTCGGCTTATTTATAGTGCAGATCTTGTATGAATAGAGAACTCTTGACGGCCTGTTTGTTGCATGAGACGATGAATGTTGCAGTAGTACATGGACATATTTAAGATGAAAGGTGGCAAAGTACGATCTCTCTGGTATAACTATGGGGTGACGTTCGTTATATGTAGGTTACGCCTGGATAGACAAGCAGACCATTCGCACGAAATAGACTTTTCGTAGCTGTGAATGCATTTAGTACTAAGAGTTTTATTTTATTAACTTTCTATTATTTATTTAAACCACCTTACTTAATAGCCTAACAATAAGTTTGCGAATCTTAAACTACTCACTTAATTTCACCCTACATGGGTGATTATTTTTTAAACGGGGCCTATATAGTTTAAGATCCCAACATAGTACGACCATCACCAATTGTATTACGGGATGAAATAATTTTTATATATACAGGTTTATTTGATCGATTTCCTGATCAGGAATTTCTGCTGAGATGATGTCATCTATTTGATCGCTTGTTATTTTGTTGACTAACCATACCAAAATATGGGCATGTGGTAATCCTCTCTTTTGCCATTCCTCCGAATACATCCAACATCGAACTTCGCCGAAAACTTGATGTTTAACAATAAAATATATCAATGACTTCAGTTTCTGTCTAAATACTCGTGCAGTTATGTCGTAACGGTCTGTAGAAGATTGCCCTTCATATAAATATTGCTGATGTCGTCCCATTGTGGATTACATGTACAAATTAAAAGACCAAAGACTTGCTCACTTCGGCAATCACATTTATTCTGATTCTTTTTTCATTCGATACAATTTCTTTTACTTAAAAAACTAAGCCTACCAAGCCTACGCAAATACCAAGTGGAAAAAACAGGTTGTTGCTGATGGTGTCAGGTATGCGATCAGTGGACGCTTTCCATAGATTTAGATTTACCGCAAGTTGATGTCGCTTAGCATGCCGTGTGCAAACTTTCCAACGCAGCATGCCATTATCATACTTTTCAATGAAGGTCATTAGCAATAAATGTTCGGGCAGGATCAATTGCTAATTGTTGTTGTAGGGTGTCATTTACATATATGATTTTCTTTTAGAATTACTACAGCTAAGCGTAATTAGATTATGAATGGTAATAATGAAGACTCCCCCTTTAGGGGAGTTGAGATGAGGGTCGATCCACTAACTATTCCCCTCCATAAGATCGAATCGTTCCCGGTTCGATGACCAGCTCTTATTTTAGGCTACTGTTCAATAGGATGGTTTCGTTACTCCATCAACATWGCATTTGTATTGTATCATTTAAAAGTGTAACGCCATCGGTAGGTTGTGACGCAGATGTTAATAGTTTTTGTGACAGTGTGCCTTTTTTAATTGGTTTGGCATACAAATATCCAAATAACAAAAAGTAATATTTCATTTTTACATTTTTTTATCTGGAACTTAAAATAAAGGTAAATATTCAAGATTAGATGCTTGTGGATTTTATTTTAATACCAATTTCTTATAATTTTTTGGATGTATATTTTTTTTTAATTTCTGGCATATAGGTTGATTATAACATACAAAAAATGTCTAACGTATATTGCTTTTGTGAATCTCTTTACCATCTATTACTACTGTTGTTCCCAAGTCCTTTTCAATAACTTTTTCAATATAAATACTGCTGAACTTGTTTCCCAGTCTTTTGTTCCTTTTAAGAAACACCTTTTCGTCAGGCTTATACGTTTTAGWRTTTTTGTTTTTATTAAATCTGTCTAGCGTTTTTTCTTGTGCAAGTTTTAATTTATTTCTTATCGTTTCTAGTGTATCTACTGATGAGCTATAGAGAGCTTCAATTGGCTTCAAGTTTGTGACAGAATGGATACTATTATTATATTTATGTGTAACATAATAACATTAGGTCATTAGTATCACTTATTTGTTGTTGGAAAGCTTTTTCATTATCAGATACTATAGTTTTRGTATTTTTAAAAATTAGCAGTATTTCTAGCATTGCATCTTTTTATCAACTGTGGAACGTGAAGCTATTGGTTTAACAATGGCGTATTCAGAAAACTTGTGGATACAAGTTCAAAAATGCTGTTTGGCTGTGATAAAAATATCAATATGGAGTATTTCTCCGGTGTATTTCGGTATGGGCTTTTTCCAATACCAGGATAAAATGGTTTTCTTTGATATTCGATTTTAGCATTTTTCTCATATTTGGAAAATAATATTCATTTGAGATTTGTTGAAAATTCTCGTTCAGACATCAATGAGCTCGATTATGTTCCGTAGCGATTGTTTCTAGTTGGTCACTCTTGTTGGTTAAAGCAATTGCAAGTTTTTCCGTGTGTACGAATTTAACCCCAGGAAATTGCCTCACTAATACATATACATGTGACAACATTTTCCTATGTATTCACGAAGGACATCATCGATAGCTCGCTGGAAAATGGCAAATGGCAGACGAGAGAACTCATACTTTCCATTGTTGACACTGAAAGCGGTTTTTTCCCGATCTTCCTCCCATAAAATTATCTGATGAAATCCCGATTTTAAGTCGAGGGTGGTATAATATTTAGATTTCCCTAAGTTTGCCAAAATTGCTGACGATTCAGGAATGGGATATATATCTAAAATTGTTTTCTCATTTAGTTTCCTAAAGTCTATCACCATCCGTAATTTTTGCCTTCCATTTTCGTCTAAGCCCTTTTTTGTAACTACATGAACAGGTGAGTTATATGGAGAGTAAGATTTGCGAATTATTTTATCTTTAAGGAGAGCTAATAATTCTGTGTTTATGAACTCTTTTGCGGAAACAGGATAGGGATAGCTTTTGGTATAAATTGGCTCATTCGTAATCGTACGAATTCTACCCTGTACTTTGGTGTTATAATCTGTATCGGCAAAGGCATTAATATTGCTACTAATCATATCATTGAATTGGTTTCGGATACTAGTTGGAACCGAATCCTCTATGGTTATCAARTTTACTTGGCTGCAAGAAATATGCTGAAGTTTTACTTGGCCATTGCGGTAAAATAAGTATCCCCTCTCTATATCAATTATAGCGTTAATTTTTTTCAAAATGTCGTATCCAATGATATCATCAAACGTTTTTAAATTTGTTAGTAATAAAAAAGTAGAGGTAGAATATGGGACATTTATTAAACATTGTTCATCAATCAGATTGACGCCATTGCTTGATTTAACCTTGAATGTTTTTTCCACCGATTTCACGCCTTTCAAGAAAGTCAAGAAAGTAGTTTTTGACATAATTTTTCTAAGTACCTGTGTCTTTTTTTCGGAATAAATGGTAGGAGCGAACTTAGTTTAAATGGTTGATTTCGTCTGCAAAGTTACTCTCAATATCTTCATGACAGTCATTGGTGTTGTAATCCTTTTCCTGATGCTCGCAACTATAACAAAATACTTAATTCATTTTCTAAAACATACAACGGTCTCTTATGCGCGTATGTCTGATCCAACCTTGCGGTTATTGCCTTAAAATTAAGAACTGTGTTAAAGGAAGAAAGGGATATATTAGCTAAATCTGTAATTTTATTTCTGAAAATTCCCATAGCGATATAATATTTTTCTGAATGTCCTTTATAATAGCTCATAACAAAATGAGCTACAGTGCGCCAAGCAGGATACGCTTCCGTTTTGAATTCTGGGAGGGATTTTATTTAATCTAAACTCAAATTATCTGAACTAACTGTAGGACCAATGCAATTGGATTGAGATCAGGACTTTGTGCCGGCCACTACATCACGTGAAATTTTTGCTCACTGAGCCACTTCTTSACGATTGTGGCGGTATGCTTAGGGTCACCATCTTGTTGAAATATGACCTCTTCTTCAGGATAAGCGCTCCTGTCAACAAAATCGGGAAGATGGTTATGCAAGAGGTTCAAATAATCCTCTTTCCTCACAATTTCATCAACTTTCTGGAGCGGTCCAACAGCGCACCACGTGAAGTAACCCCACACCATGATGTTACCTTCACCATGTTTCATAGTCTCTTTCACGTGATGTCTTTTGATTGTTTCATTGGGGCGACGCCAGCAATATTGCGTACCATCAGACTGGAACCGGTTGAATTTTGATTCGTCTGACCAAATAACACGTTTYCAGTCGTTTTCAGTCCAATTCACATGATTCCTTTGCAAACTTTAGTCGCGCCTTAACATTTTTGGCAGATGGAGCAGGTGTTTGTTTTTTAACCGCCGAGATATACCAAATTTTGTGGAGGGATCTTCTTGCAGTCCATCGACTGACTGATTTACCTATTTCCAAGGCTGCATTTCCTGGTGTCAAACACTTGTCTTTTTTCATTCGTGGCATCATTAGGCGTGCGTCCGCATCTGTCAAAAGCCTTTAACGCCCTTTGACCTTCACATTTGATTGACAATTTCGCCTTTTCTGGGCTCTTATCACTACCGACTGGCATATTTTCAAATCCATAGCAATTTGCCGAGAAGAAGATCCACTTTCAGTCATCGAAACAATTTTGTCCTCAACTTCACGCGATATTTTTTTCATTGTTTTTATATTTTATTTATTTAAATTATTTTGTAAAATTTATTTATTATTTATTCTTTAGTTATGTCAAAATACGTCCACAATATGCAAAACATTAGAATTTACTATACATTAAACACTCYATTTGGAAAAAAACGGTAAATATTTAATGCATTGCTGAAATGATAACGGGTGAAAAATTGAGTACATGCAGATTGTTTTGGTTTTTATTAATTTGTTATTAAACTTTGATATTTTCTGTTGTTGTAATATAAATAAAATTGGGGTCTACTAAGCACCAAACAAATAAAAACAAAATTGTTGTTGTTATCTTTATTTTTACTCTTGTTATGCATTATTAAGTACAAAAATATCATCTATGTACTCACTAATGCTCCCCACTGTAAATGTAATAAACAAATCTGGTCGACCATACAAACGAACATAGCAAACGGCATCTTGCGCATATTCATGCATGTGCCTTGGACTGCCTGTGTAACTTGCTGGTAAAATAACAACTTGTTCAACATTGTCAACATTTCCATCATTATTGATTGCATCGCGGAGATGTATATACTCTTCTGATCGCTACTTCCGTTGACTGAATCGAATAAATTTCAAACGCTCTGTTTCCACCTTTGCATACATGTCATACATATTGATGAAAGAGTCTCCGACATTTCAAAATATGATTTTCCTGATTTTGTCGTATCATAATTATATGTGCATAATAGTTCATAGCGCTGACATTTTTATTGACTTCACGTTCTGAAGAGAAAAAAAAAA
>NW_017536308.1:95838-107195 GCF_001853355.1 Bactrocera latifrons | reverse complement strand
AACATTTATTAACTCTGCGACAACTCTTGTTAGGTCATGGATGGCATGTATTACTTCCCGGTGCTCCCGACGCTGTTCCTCTTCACGATGTTGCCTGTGTTCTTCAGCAGCATTCCTCTTTGCTATGTTAGCAATAAGAGTACTAATTAGCTTATTGCGATCTCCTCGCGATGGCCGTGATGTCCTGGCATCCGAATCGGTGTCTACTAGGTCTAGGCAGTCTACTTTCAGTAGATGATATTGGACACTCAATTATCGATGATTCTACAATTTGTTTTCGCGGTAGCCCTAAACCAAAGCTTTCAATAGTTTCCACYCCATCCACAGCTACTGATCCAAAAGCTGCCAAAGATTTTTGCTCGAAATCGGTCAACGGCTTGCCACAGGGCCCTCCTCCAGTGAGCCTCTGCTCCATTTTTAAGCGTCTTTCCCGCGTACGTAGTTGGCTCTTCCAAACACCCATTGTCTGTAAATCAAAATCATTTAACAAATGTAGAAAATATCTGACGAATTACCTTTTTCCACTTAGCTGCAGTACGAGATGGGRCTCTGCACGCATTTAACTACTCCGCCAGCTGCCGCCACAAATCCTTCATTTATCGAGGCGATTTTGGCGTATTTTTTCCTCTGCCGCGGATGCGCCCTGCAAAATGAAACATAACATTTCTAATTGTTCGTGCGTAGCACGTTGCTTTTTTGGTTTCCTATAAATTGAATTAAATATTAAACCATTTATTTCTTTAAAATTAACAATTAATAATAATGAATACTTACGTTGTTGAAGAATCGATTTGGCACTAAACACTGATTTCTGTTTACATTATTTTGTTCACCACAGTATGGTGAAAAGCGATTCGCACTGAAGCTTTAAGTTTTATCAATATTTGCACAGAATAACAAAAAGCTTTTGGCTTGATAAAAATCTTGATAAATAAACAATATTTTGATAATTTGTTAAGTGCACAGAATCGGTCTGTTAGTATACGATTTTATTAGCTCCGTTATAGAATTAGTTAGGCCTTGAATGGCCTGCATCATTTCACGATGCTCCCGTCGCCTCTCCTCTTCAGCAGCATTCCTTTTTGGTATGTCAGCTATTAAAGTGCTGATGAGCTTATTTCGCGCACTTCGTGTTAGCACCGAAGTTGAAGCATCCTTAAAGGAAAAAACGTATTAAGAAATTACAAAAAAAATGTACCTATATATTATGTAATTATATCATAATGAAAACTTACCTGGTTTTCCCAGCTGAGATATGTAGTTGGAGTGGATGGACTTGCTGGATGGTGTTCGGGATTTGTGGTTGCTTCTACCTGTCTGCTTAATTGCAGAGGACTACTGGTGGGTGATGTAATTGCACTTTCAACCGTTTGCTCAATTGGCGTTAAACCAAGGCTTTGTACATTTTGTATCCCATCTACAGCAGCCGAACCAAATGTAGACAAAGCCATTTCTTCAAAGTCCGTCATCTGCTTGGAACTTTGACCTCCACCTGTGAGCCTTTCATTTATTTTCAACCGCCTTGMACGAGTGCGCAGTTGGCTTTTCCAAACGCCTAACGTCTACAAATTAACACAATATAATAAATATACGAAACGTAAACTAAAATGTTACCTCTTTCCATTTTGCAGTACTTCGTATTGGTCCTCTGCACGAATTAAGCTTATCTGCCAGCTGCTGCCACAGCTCCTTCATTTGTTGAGGCGTTTTTGGGCAATTTTTCCCCGTACCCACTTCTGGGTGTGCTTGGCAAAATAAAACATATGCCTCCAGTTGCTCGTGTGTAGTTCTATCGTGTTTGGGTTTACTATCAAATAAAGTTAAATTATAAATTTTGTTAATAAATAAAATTTGAAAACTTACGTTGCAGAACAGTCCATTTTCAGGAATAATTTGAATAAAAATCAGCTGTTTTCTATTTACATTATTTTGTTCACCACACATGTGGGGAAAAGCTTTACGAGTTGAAGCTTTTACTTTTATCAAGATTGCCACAGAATACCAAAATATTTCTCGCTTGATAAATATTTGAGTTAATTTTCAATATTTTATTAATTTGTCAAGTGCACAGAATAGGGGTGTTAATCTTCGTTCGTGTTCTCTGATTGGTCTTCTATCAGCACGAATCACGATTTTATGATCATCAGACGGCATCTGATCAAGTGCTGTCCGAAAAGTATTAATCAAATAATCAAGTTTATGAAACAATGTGTGAATTGCAAACGTATTATTATTCTTCTGGCACTTGTGAATATTGAACAACGGGCATCTACTTMATTTTCAGTATTGCCAAGGAAGTAGATGTGCAAGAACTGGTGGTTTGCATCTGGATATGGCAATAATGAACCAATCCTATTATACATTTGCTCTTGTATCTGAAATTGAAAGGCAAAATACGATTGATTAGAACTTGTGAAAAGTTCTGAAATGTCGCTGTATGCTTCATTCGACATACCCAGAGCCGAAATTACCTTAAATGTCGGCATAAATCATTTCGTATTATATTCGTCGCTCCAAAGGAAGTAATTCTAAAGCAAATTACACATTTGGATATTATCCAAAAAAATTTTTCGATTGCGGCGTTGTTCCTGAAATTAATGTTGCCAATGGTTTCGGTCTGTAATATAATTCGGGTAATCTTACTTTGCCACTTTCACAACATATTCCAGGTGTTTCATTATGAATTTTCAGTACATTACAATGTTTACATACTTTGTTCATTCCACCAATCACCACAAACTTATGCAAAATGTAATCAATTGTGTGATTATCTTCTGAAAATGTGACAAAATTTAATTAAAAATTGGCCAAAAAATCCAAGTAMTTTTTAGCTCACTTATCGGATATTAAAAAAAAATTCACTCATTTTTTAAATTTTTTTCACAAAATATCAAATTTGAGATTATGTCACAAAATCATATGATGATGCACTTGTAACAATCAGAACACTTGTTTAGCAAAACAATCGATTTTTATGTCATTAATCATTGGTTTTTTTTTTAGTTTTTTTTAACAAAATATTCAAATTAAAACGATGATTAGAACGAAAATTAATTTATTTTTATCAAAATACTCATCAAAAAATGAGAAGAAATTAATATTTTCAAAAATCGATTATGATAAGATCAATCACCAATGACGTTCAAAGAGAAAAAACGAAATGTTAACAAATTGCTATTTGCATCACTCCGTATAATACTCTCCAATACACAAACGACCAAAATGTTCGGCGACATACATATACGGACTTATTTTAATATACATACATATACAGATTTATTACATGAAAATATTAATTTCTGGGAGGTTSACTGGAAATTGTGAAACAAAATATTTCGTTTTTTAAATATTGACAACCGGGATTCAGCACCAATTTTTCGCAACAAACCTTGTATCATTATACTCGCAATAAAATTATCTTTATTTTGATAGAAGTTTTATTGCATATGTAGATAGTTGCAAATCACTATTGTCAATTTACTTGTATGTACCTGCCTACCTAATAATTGCACCGGGAAAAAGAAGACAACCCAGTGTTTGCATATTCTATAAGCTATATACTTGCGATTAGTATACAATTTATTGCGTAGGAGAGTGCGTGTAATGTTTAAAAAAAAACAATATTTTTTTAATTATTAATTAATTACACTTAGCATCACAATTTCCAGTCAAGCTCCTCGAAATTAATATTTTTATGTAATAAGTTTTACATACAAATTATTTTTATCCCGTAATACGGTGGGTGATGATCGTACTATGGTGGGAACTCTTACTAAAATTATATCACGTCTGGGCTGGTAAGTCATTTATACTTAATCTTGAGCTCCTGGTCACACGCAATGACGATCGTGATAGTTGGTTTGGGGGAACCGAAAGTTTCAATGCATGTTTCGCGCTTCGTTTCCCTATTCGTACGTCTGGAATTCATAGGTCGCGTTGGATGTTCTCATTTCGGATATACCGCGGTGCTCCGGTGATTGTACGAAGAATTTTTGAATGCCTTTAACTTAAGGTAAGTTCTTTTAACCTCTATGTGGTTTCGCCAAGTARGTCGCTTATCCAGATGGACCTATAGGTAAGTAACATGATTGCTTTGTGGTATTTGTACGTTGTTCAGTGTCAAAGGCGAACGTGCTTACACTTTTGCTCATTAACCTTTATCCTCCAGTTTGCGAGCCAATTGGCCCCACCTTCAATATGATTTCCTACCAGGGCATTTGCATGAATTGGGCACTTGGAGCGGCTGATTATTGCAGTGTCATCGGCAAAATTAGACATAGTCAAGCGGTCGTTTATCGGGATATCTGAAGTGTATAAAATATATATCATTGGGCCAAGAGCACGGCCTTGTGGTACACCAGCTCAATGGTTCGGGCTTCAGATGTAGTGGTGTTACATCGAACTACAAAATTTCGGTCATAAAGATAAGACTTCAACAGTTCGTGGATGTTTTGCGGGAGTAGCGTTTTTATTTTGTACATAAGACCAACTAGTAATGCTCGATCAAAAGGCTGCGCGACATCAAGAAGTACTGCAGAGCAATATTCCCGTTTTTCAAAAGCAGTTCGAATTTCATATGTGATCCTATGTACTTGCTCGATCGTTCCATGCTTTTCCCTGAAAAATTGGTATTATTATATGGTATTATGTTGTGGGTGTGAAGATGTAGCTTAATGAGAAGCATAAGAAGTCTTTCAAATAATTTCGACATGCAAGATAACAACCTGATGGGCCTATAGGAGGATGGCTGCATTTTGTCAGCCATCAGTACAGTTGACTTCTTCCATTCTTGAGGAAAGTGAGTTTGTTTTGTGATTGCATTGAAAAACGTACAGATACAGATTATAGCACAATTTGGTAGCTCAATAATCATTTTTGGAGTAATTAAGTCGTGCCCAGGAGCTTTGCTTGGTTTCAATTTCTCCATAATTATTTTTGATATCTCTTCAGTTACGAATTTCAGGAGCTATGCTTGGTTTCAATTTCTCCATTATTATTTTTGATATCTCTTCAGGTACGAATTTCACTGGCTCAGATTCCATCAAATAGGGTACGCTTGGAATTGTAAAGTCATTAGTTTCTGGGTTTGGCTGGAAGACATTTTTTATATGAGCTGCGTAGGTTGCTGACTTTTCTGCATCCGAGCCCATTTGCCGTTATTGTCACGTATTGGCATTTCACACTCTATTGGCGCACTTGGAGTTTGGTGTGCTTTCCACGACGGGTGCTTTGTACTAGTCGGTGACAGCTTTTGAAAATACTGGTACTGCGCACGCTATTCCTCGCTTCTTAGGGCTCTCGTCAGTGCATGTGTGGCCGCTTTCAACAGCTGTTTTGAGGCTGGTGATCTATGAACCTGCCACTCCCTTCGTAGGCTTCGTTTTTGTAATACTAGTATTTCAATTTCCCTATTAGTTAAGCTATGCTCTTTGTTTTCCATATAACCTCTTTGATGAGTTGAAATTTTGGCGGCTGTTGTAATGGTTGATTAAAATCCTGCGATGGTGTTTTCAATATCTACCGGTGTATCTAAAGTTGGTTCAAATTCTATGTGTTTGCTAATGTATTTTTTTTACTTTAACCGGTTTGTAGCTTTTGACGTGAGCATATAGGGTAGCTCTTTATGGTGTGACTCATGCCGCAAAGTGAAGAGAACTGGTGAGTGGTCTGATGAGAGGTCTGCTCTAGTTTCGGCAGTAATAAGGCTGTGAGTAATTTTCCTAGTTACTGCGAAGTCAATTACATCTGCCATCTTTTTCGGGTCTGCCGGCCAATATATAGGCTTTCCAGGAATCACGTAGTCCAGTTTGTTTCTTTTACCTATAAGGGCGTTATACAATTGCTGGTATTTAGGGTTACATTACCGGGAACCCCACTGAGGATGTTCGCATTATAATCACCTGCAGCAAGAAAGCACTCTCCCAGTGAGTGGAAGAAATCTATAAATCTGCAAGAAGCATTATATCAAGTTGAGAAATTTTGACAGCTCTAGTTTATGACGAGGTAAGCCATTTGCATTCCATAAAACAATTTTAAGAGAGCTTATTATTTTGAACTTTGGTTAGCAAGCAGTTGCAGCAGTGTGTTTTGATTTCGCATGAGTTCTTGCATTGTGTTCTGCATTAATGTTATGAATCATGCTATGTAGCATGGGCGCTATCATTGCTTCGATATTCGATTGACTTCCGGATTGAACGTAAGGCTGCTGTCCTTACGGCTCAATAAGACTCGCTGTTACTGTAGTTGTGGGTTTTCCCACGCCAGATTTTAGATTGGAGGTTAACACATTCATTACATTATGATTGCGTTCGAAAACTACACGTTGGTTGATCCGATTTTTAAGCTCCTTGTAGACAGGACATCTTCTGTAGTTTGCTGTGTGGTTTCCACTACAGTTTCCAGACTTTTTTGCATTTGGATCTTTTTTGTTTAACGTCCAAGTGGTAAAGTCGTGCAACTCTCCACAAGCTACACACACTGCGCGAAGTGAGCTCCTTTTATTAATCGGATGTGCGCTTGAGTAGATGCAATAAGAGCGAATTTTGCTTTTTGTAASTCTAGGTGCGTCATTGTACCGCTTTGGGGGTATATTTGGTACTCCCTTATTTTAACTCGAGAGAACGATGGAAATCGCTCAAGGATGTCAGTATGATACAATGTTTCATTTATTTATTTATTTAGTATGGCGAATACAATCTCGGAATTAGACTACAGATATAATTTATATTTTGCGATGTTTACTTCTGTTCTTCATGTTTAGCATACTGACTTAGTGTTTTTAACCAATTTGTGGAGTGTTCGAATAGCTAAGTGTGGGACACCGCCAAAGGTCACTTTAGCTTTTAGTCGCGTAGTGGACTATTGGGGGATTTTCGGAAAATAATTCACTGAAAATCTTGATCATCTTTATGTACGACTGTTTGTCTATTAATTTTTTCGACGTCCCCTTTGAAGACGTATTTAAATATACGCTAGTTTCAAATAAGCAGCTTAAATCTGGTTGGAGCGTTCGTCCCGTAAATAAGATATCATTTAAGGAATTCTCTCAACTAGACAAAATGAGTAGTATTTGCCGTTGATGATTTTTCGCATGGACTTCCTTCCTCCTTCTGATATAAATGGAGGTATACTTCCAACACACCATCATATTCTGGTTTGAGCTCACTTTCTTTTTTTCTAATTCCCAAAATTTTCTCATTTGTAAATTGGGGTACTCGTTTGAGATATCCTCAACTTAAGATATCATTGTGGTAACTGGTTCCATAACTAGTTCACTTAGGATCCAATCGAAAATAGTATGGCACCAAATACTATATAGAGATTTCGAAACTTTCTCAACACCTTCGAGAATTATATGAGGTATGAGATCGCTGCCTAATGGAAAATCTATTTCATTGGGGTGTTGCAGTTGGAATTTGCTAACTTATGGTGTGAAACCTTTTCCCAATGCTTGTTATTTATTTGGTAGCTTGGAAGCATAGTTGTTAGTTGCGGTAAGACTATAGCTTCTGCTTGAATTCTTTTATCCGCTTGGGGGAAATTAGTATAGAACTTTGAACCACTTTTCCGCCCATTACCGTAATTTCAAAGTTGGCTTGTTTTGTTGGCAGTTGTAGCCTATGTTGTGATCCCTGAGCTTGTATAGTTCTCCGTATTATAATAGTTTCCAGTTGACTGTAAGTCTATTCGTCCATCCGATCGAGCTGTAACTTGAGTAAAAATTGAGATTTATGAAACTTGGTATGCAGGTTTCTGAGTATAAAGAAAAGTTCGAGTTCGTAGATGGGCGTAATCGGATTACTCACAAACCGCCATTAACCGAAAACCTATAAACTTCCATACTAAACGCGCCAGAGACGCAAAAATTTGCTTCTTGAATTGTCATATAATTAAGCTTTAAAGGGAACAGGGTACAAATTGGACGATGGACGTGACACCGCCTACTTTTTGATGAAATCCCATGTCTCGGTACCCAACTGACCGATTTTGATTTGTAAGTGGTATCTATTTCATATTTCTATGACTTGGTGTGAAAATGAGCGAAATCGGACAAAAACCACACCTACCTCCCATATAGCATAATTTTAAATTCAACTTGATTCTTTTACCTTCCAATATATAAACCAAGAAGCAATTAATATAATGGGCTTATACTTTCAACGAATAATATCTTTAGTGTATGATCAAAAATTTTTCAAATCCAACAGAAACTGTTCAAGCCCCTGGATGCTGAATATTATATTTGGATCCCGTAAAAATTTTTGACTTTTGATTGATCGGTCAATGTGAGAGATATATTCAGGGATAGTACTTTTCTGACAATGGTATGTCTGTATATTAAAAATTGCTTGAATCAGCTCTATACTTCCCTGAACCCCCATATACCTAATATAAAGATTTTCAAACTTCCACGTGTAACAAAATCGAAAAATATTATTTGGAGCGAAAACTAATGGACTCCCTGTTCAGAGACCAATGAAAATTATAGTTAAAAATCGAAAAATAAATTGATGAACTGCTGCACGCAGAAGTTAAAAAAAACGTCCGCTGATGTTGTGGTGATCGTGATGTGTTGTATGCTATATGTATTTCGCTGCAGGAGGGCGGGAAGCTTAGCTTATTTAGCTAAACCCAACTCAATTATAACAAAACATCATTCGTGGATAACTTACATATATTTGCTGTCAACACATCAACAATACTTCAATGCGAAAAATTCCCTCTATTGCCATGAAATTTCCCACATTTTTAAATTGAATGACTGTTGTTGCCACCGGTGCCCTTTTCATGACCGATAGTGTATTGTGCATTCAAGTGCAAGGCAATAACAAATTTTAAAAAACTTTTCAAACAAAAATGTTTTAAGTAAAAATTTATCATTATTTTATAGTAAGTCTTATTAAAAACTAATGTAAGACTTAAGAAAATATTATTTAAAGAAGAACAAGTCAGTGTTCTTTAACTTCGTCCCTGCATACCAAACCCCCTTATGTGCCTAAGATTATGTATACCAAATTTCATCACAATATCTCAAATTTTACTCAAACTAAATTTTTTTTCACAATATCTCAAATTTTACTTAAACTCAAAACAACAAACAAACAAAAATTATATAAAAAATTAATCTCAATTACACTATAATTAAATTAAATTAAAACAATATATATTTCATTTTTTCATCGCCTCTTACATTTCGAGCTCATTTTGTAAAGTTCACCAACTTTCAAATGATTTGGTCTATAGGTGTGTTTCGTTAACTTATTTCTATGGCGCAAAAAGTATCGCTTGTCAAATATGTATAACACTTGAAAATTTTGAGTAGTAAGCTTTGCGCGACTACGAGTGTATGAATGCCGCGCGGTGTTATCAGCGGTTTATTAGGGAAAATAATTTATTTGTTAACAGTAAAAAATGGTGACCAAACACATTTCCCTAAGCAAGATAAATTAAATTTGAGCATCGGAAAGATCAATTACAAAATTTGATTGACGGTAAATAACATTGTGCTTCATTTTGTCACCGACATGCCATCTATACGTAGTACCAACTCAGCTGTGGTTCTCCCCTTTTGATTTCATTTGAGCAATGTTGCCATTGTTCTATTTGTACAAATGGTTTTCAAAACCTTTAGCTTACAATTATAATCTTTATCAATGCAAAACTAAATTCTAATTATTAAACATGTTGTACTTAATTATAAAGAATTGTATTCGACTGTAACTTTGACTTTGCTTAAGAATATTTMAAATATATTCAGGGTGATTTTTACTACAAAATATCGAGACTGACAGCCATGCGTTTAAGAGAGCAAAACTGTTAAGAGTTTACATGGGATTACGGATTTCAAAAAATTGACTTATTCTTTCGTTAAATTCCTCTGCGCTCTAAGCTAGATAGGCTAAGGGCGCCGTCTTTAAAAGCGTTTTTTCTAGAAACTGTGTTTTTGAAGTCGGTTGAAAAGATTTCTCGAGAACTACTCAACCGATCTTCAAGACACAATCCTTAAGGATTCGGTTACAAATATTTGTAAAAATGTATGCTAAATAGCAGTTTTCAGTCCTAAGTTAAGGTTTTAACTAAAACACATATTTTTTCGCTTTAGCTGATCCTGTATGGAGTTATCCTGAAAACGCGGGCGCATCTTTTTTCCTAGGGATCCCCGGAAATGGCGTCGTAATGTTCGAGTTTAAACTATTATTTATACCCTGAACTGGGTATATTAAGTTTGTCACGATGTTTGTAACACCCAGAAGGAAGCGTCGGAGACCCTATAAAGTATATATATAAGTGATCAGTATGTTCAGCTGAGTCGATTTACTCATGTCCGTCTGTCTGTCCGTCCATCCGTCTGTATATATACGAACTAGTCCCTCAGTTTTTAAGTCATCCTTTTGAAATTTTGCAATTTTCCGTTTTCATTTTCCGTTCAAGAAGCTGCTCATTTATCGAAGCGGCCAATATCGGACCACTATAACATATAGCTGCCATATAAACTGAACGATCGGAATTAAGTTCTTGTATGGAAAACTTTCAAGTTGATTTGGTGTATATTATTTTCTAGGGCAACAATGTAATATCCGAAGAAATTGTTCAGAGCGATTAACTATAGCATATAGCTACCATACAAACTGAGCGATTGGAGTTAAGGGCTTGTATGGCAAACTTTCGCATTTGACATGGTATCTTCACCAAATTTGGTATAGATTATTTCGAGGGCAGCAATGTAATATCCGAAGAAATTGTTCAGATCGGTTAACTATAGAATATAGCTACCATACAAACTRAGCGATCTTAATCAAGTTCTTATATGGACAATTTTCACATTTGACGATATATCTTCCCGAAATTTGGCATGAGTTATTGTTTATAGAAATAATGCAATATCGGAAGAAATTATTCAGATCGGTTTACCATAGTGTATAGCTGCCATATAAACTGAACGATCGGAATCAAGTTCTTGTATGCAAAACTTTGACATGTGACAATGTATCTTCACCAAATTTGGTACGATAGGATAGGGCAACGATGTAATCTCCGCAGAAATTGTTCAGATCGATTAACTATATCATATAGCTACCATACAAACTGAGCGATCGGAGTTGAGGGCAAACTTTCGCATTTAACGTGGTATCTTCATGAAATTTCACATGAATTATTGTTGTTAGAAATAATGTAATATCGGAACAAATTGTTCAGATCGGTTAACTTTAGCATATAGTTGCCATACAAACTGAATGAACGGAATCAAGTTCTTGTTTGGAAAATTTTCGCATTTGACGTGGTATCTTTACGAAATTTGACATGGATTACTGCTTACGGTAATTATATAATATCCGAAAAAAATTTTAAGATACAAT
>NW_017536308.1:93313-94798 GCF_001853355.1 Bactrocera latifrons | reverse complement strand
GGCCATCTCAAAAATAAAGAAAAAACGTCATGAAATTTTGGAGGCAGTGGCAAACACACATGAAGTTGCAACCAAGAAAACTTTACATAAATCGAAATATCCCGTTCTTGAGGCAAGGTTGTATAAATGGTTCTTAAGCCAAAGACAGCGTAATTGTGCATTGAGTGGTCCAATTTTAAAGGCAGGAGCCAAGCTCGAATTTGCCAAATTGCACACAGGAAAACAATTTCATGCAAGTGATGGATGGCTTGCAAATTTCAAGAAAAGATTCAAAAGTTATTCGCCACTTAAAAATTTGTGGGGAAATCCTCTCAAGCGACAAGTCAGGAATAACACCGTTCATTAAAAATTTGCGGGCAAAAATGAAAGGAAATTTCGGACATGCAGCTTTATAACGCAGATGAATCTGGATTATTTTATCGTTTCCTGCCCGATAAAACATTTGTCGTGGCAAACGAAAAGACGGCACCTGGCCGAAAAATAGCAAAGGATAGAATCACATATATGTTGAGTGCGAACGCAGATGGTTCGCATAAAATGAAACCATTGATAATTGGTAAATCCGCAAACACCCGTTGCTTCAAGGGGTTTGAAAATCTATTGAAATGTGCTAACTCGCAAAAGTCTTGGATGAATTCAGAGCTATTCTTCCGCTCGTTCCATCATTCYTTTATTAAGCAGGTAAATTTATTTTTTCTATCCTTTAAAATTTTTAAGTGTGCCAAAATATTTGTCAGGTTCCCAAATTTTCTGCTGGAAATAATTTACCACCAAGGGCATTATTGCTGATTGACAACTGTACTGCACATAAGCCAATTGACAAGTTACAGTCAGATGATGGAAACATTGTGGCAATGCTTTTACCACCTAACGTGACAGCTATTTTGCAGCCCATGGATCAAAATCCCATAAGACTGGTCAAGTTAGAATACCATGCTAAACCGTTATGGAACATTGTAGCACAAGAAAACATTCCGGTTGAGAATATTTTGAAAGGACACGTGATGCCATCTTGCTGCTTAAATTGCTGCTGCATGGGATGAATTGCCAAGAGCTGTGCTTATAAAAGCTTGGAAAAATATAAAACATGATGAAGATTTCGAAGTGTCTGACAATGAAGATGAAGAACCAGTTGTCGAGGAATATATGCAACAACAGAAAGTCAGTTTTTCCGAAGCAGCTGAATGCATCAATACCTTGATAAAGTGGTATGAAAACAATAATGATGCAAATCAGATATCACATCTTATTAATATGCGTACGAAAAATGTCAGGAGCTATTACACAAAAGAAAAGAAACAAACAAGTCTCGACCGCTTCTTTAAACCAGCCCTTACAAATTAATATGTACATATGTATGTATGTATAATGTGAAAAAGTACAAACTAAATCTAAGTTTATGTTTTGTTAAGAGTAAAAGTCAGTCATGCAAATAAATTGAACGTATTATATCACCAAAATTATGTTTATTTCCGTGTGTTTTTT
>NW_017536308.1:91800-92758 GCF_001853355.1 Bactrocera latifrons | reverse complement strand
GACAAAACCAGCTTCACAGAGCAGAGGAGCAGGAACGCAACACCGCGGAACATTTAAATAGGCTTTTAAATCCAGAGTATAGAGCAGAGGAGCAGGAACGCAACACCACGGAAGATTTAAATAGGCATTTAGATTCGGAGTATAGAGCAGAGAAGCAGGATCGCAACACCGCGGAACATTTAAATAGGCGTTTAAATCTGGAGTATAGAGCAGCGGAGCAGGAGCGCGACACAATGGGACATTCAATCAGGCGCTTGAATACGGAATATAGAACTCAGGAGAAGAAGCGGGACACAATGGAACGTTTTGTRCGACACCAGAATCCAATAAACAGAGAAGAAGAAAGGCAACGAGATACAGCATTGAGGAGAAGTCGTCGATTAGATCCAATAAGAATACGTCGTAAAAAAGCCACACATTTACTTAAAGAGAAAATTTTCGGACAATAAAAATATCCTTAACTTGCATAGAGCAAATATGGACATTTAATTCATTTTGGACGCCTACGCTTGCTGCAGCTATATAATTAATTATATAAATAAATCCAATAGAGGAGTATCAACACTACTGAGGCAAGCCATGGAGGAAATAAATGACGGAAATTTCTCCATTAAAAGAAACTGCAAAACATGGGAAACAAGTTTGTAAACGGCTCAGAAATATCGGCTCAAGAAGCAGCTTATAATATTTTTTGACTGCATTTATCGGAAGCGAGTAATGGGGAGATATTTATAAATACATCACATCCAAACAATCGAGTAAGGATGCTTAAACCCAGACGTGAATTGGATGCTTTACAGGAGAATTCTACCGACATATATGTRCCGGAAGAACTATGCTTAGCAGATTTTGCAGCATGGTTCAGATTTTCCAAAACACGTAGGAATATTTCTTTTAATAATGAAGACTGCAATGAAGTAGAAAAGGAGGATGACACGACAGCTGCACCACCAATGGC
>NW_017536308.1:88784-90235 GCF_001853355.1 Bactrocera latifrons | reverse complement strand
CTTCTAATATTAGAATGAGATTTACTGGTAATGGTACAATCTCTTAACAACAAGCAGATGGAATATTTTGCTCATGTAATGCAAAATGACAGTAAGAAGAAAATCTTTCACGAATATGTCGGAGGTGGTGCTGAAATGGGCAAAATCCGGCTTGTAATGACTATATATCAGTCGTTGACATTGCGCGTTAACAGTGTACCAGGAACTAACTCCGATACAGCCAAGGTGTTACTCTGCGCACCCACTGGCAAAGCAGCATTTGAATTGGCGGTCTAACACTTCATTCCGTTTTTTCACTCCCCGTTAACCAGTCCTCCGCCGATCTTCGGCCCCTACATAGTGACACATTGAACACTACTCATGCTAATCTCATAGATATTAGGCTTATATTAATTGATGAAATTTCAATGGTTGAAGCAAAGATATTTGCGTATTTAGATTGTAGGCTCAGCGTGAATATCAAGAATTTGCCATCGCTTTAAACAACATCTCAAAGTTAAATATGGCACACGCTGACATCCAATTAATCAAAAGCAGGGAAAAGGCTTCTAACGAGATACCCAATGAAGCCATCCATCTCTTTCATTCAAATGCTGGAGCAAATAATTTCACGAACGATGACCGACGAGTTCATTTCGACTGCGAAGGATACAATTAAGTCAAGTTCCTTTACAGAACGCAGCAGAGCAAACATATTAGAAGCTGTGAAGGGTTTCAAGCCATCTGAAACACARGGAATGTCTCATACATTGCAGCTCAAAACATCAATAAAATATATGGTAACAGTCAACATAAGCACCAGTGATGGATTAGTAAATGGTGCTACAGGGGAACTAATGCAGGTGG
The DNA here is from genome assembly GCF_001853355.1 of Bactrocera latifrons. Lineage (NCBI taxonomy): Eukaryota > Metazoa > Arthropoda > Insecta > Diptera > Tephritidae > Bactrocera > Bactrocera latifrons. The sequence continues at coordinate 89,389 of NW_017536308.1, read as the reverse complement.
TGCGACTATGGATGAAATTCGCAGAACCAAGAGTTGGAAGCTTTGCACGTTCCAAGCAGCCGCATAGTCGCAATGCAGATTGGATACCAATCATGAGCGTGGTCCGATTATTCCAATACAAGCGAAATGAACAAATAACTATAGAACGTAGACAGTTCCCTGTCATTCCAGCTGAAGTCATCACGATACATAAAAGCCAAGGAAAACGTACGCTCAAGTTGCGGTTCATCTAGAGGGTAGAATTAGCAGGTCAGCGTTATATGTAGAATGTTCGGAGCCACAAATGCCAATGGTCTATATATAATTGGGAAATTTCGCCTCCGAACCCATTTGACACCAGGATCCCATTAAGGACTCAACTTAATAGATTGAGGACAGAAGGTGCCTTGACGACATGCTACAGATTTTTAGGCGAAAAATCGGAAAAACGCCTGATATTTATTACCAAAATGTAAGGAGTATAAACAAGCATATTGCGGATATCAGATCAGATAAACTGATTTGTTCTGCTGATATTCTGTGCTTTGCTGAGAAGGATCATTATCAAGGCACGTCACAGGTTCAGCAACCCTTTACCAACTTTTAAATGTAAACAATTCGACAGT
>NW_017536308.1:86866-88374 GCF_001853355.1 Bactrocera latifrons | reverse complement strand
GTACATTAGTGCTCTTATTCCAAAAGTGTCGGCTTATTTGCGTCAGGGTAAAGTTTCCTATGAGCAGCTACAGTTTGAACAATAAATTGCTTTTCTTCCTCATTTTTTGAAAGTACGTTATTAAAATCTTCCATAAGCTTTACTGCTCTTTCTGCCGAATCATTAGCAACATTTATTTTATTAACTATGTTTAATTCGATATTGTAAGATGACTMMTCTTTCCATTCTGAAGAATTTTTTGCTAAAAAATCTGTTGGTATACCGAATCTTTTAAAGAAAGTTTTGGTTTTTTGTGAAAWGAAGTCTTCAATACTTTTGTCGGAACTGCAGCTTCTGCAGTTAAATACCATAAATGGTTACAAGATTTGTGTAGCAGTTTCTGACTAGCCGTTTCATCTATGTATCTGTAAGCATACAAGTTCTTGATCAAAGCTAAATCTTGCCTAGGAGCTACTGCAGAAACAGGCTCTCAAATAAACTTTTGCAACGAATATACAAATGTCCCGAATTTCATCTTCCTCATATTTGTTTAAATTAAACTCCTCCCGAAATAACAATATTTTTAAGCAATAAATTGCCTTAGCCATCCACCTGGCATGATGAAATGCTCCAGGTGCCCGAAATACGAACTGGGATACCGTACCACCAAGAAAAACTACAACTAGTTGGAGTAATTGTTTTTAATCCTGCCGTGGTTGATTTTCATTGAAATTCTGCAAGGCGAATTCTATAATTTCTGATGCGTCCACAAATGTATCTTTCACATAGTTATCCTCAACACTACATTTGAAATTCATTTCATTTATTTTCTGCCAACTCTGTTTAAATCTGTGAAGTATTTGAACACCAGGACCAGAAGACACTTGCATTTTTTGTTCAAATATGCTCCGCAAAATTATTTCCAGAATGTGATGTCGGCAGGGTAAATATAAAAGGTCTCTCTCTAATTTTTGCTCTAAAACGCCCCATATTGGAAGCTGTAGTATCGCAGCAGAGGGCTTGCACTTTTTCAAGAAGGCCCCATTCGCTGAGCAAGTTGTATATGGCTGACGCCTGTTGCTTTCCCGTGCCTGCAGAAATACCTGCGATTCCAAGCAATTGTTCAGTACCATTGAATGATATCACTACCGGTAGCCGATCAACGTGCTCTGAGTTGATCAAATATGGTAAAATTGAAAAATCCCGTCGAAGGGAGGTTCCGTTTATAATAAGCTCGTTAACGTCATGTTTTAAAGCTTGAGCAGTTGCTCTTAGTATTCGTACCGCATCACGATAACTTACTTTGCATTTATCCAGAACTGTGACAAGCTCGGGTGTAATAAAGTTGATTCGCGCACAACTTTTCTTTACATTACTGGGACGCGGCAAATCGTCGAAATCTTTGAATAAATCTTCATCATCTTGCTCATTTTCACTACCTTCATCTTCAGTTAACGTGCATTCGGGATTTTTACACTCGCCTATTAAACAACAACACAAAAAGGAAAAAATTTCTACTTTTTGCAACA
>NW_017536308.1:78614-85347 GCF_001853355.1 Bactrocera latifrons | reverse complement strand
AATTTGTCAGTCAACATCGTAGTTATTCAAAATTTGTAAAACATGGTCACTTTACCCTCGTTGCGGCACGTCTTCCCATTATCCAATCGCCAATTTGCAGAACATAATATTATACTCTAATGTAACTTTTGGCGGGGTGTGATGCCCTGTACGTGTATATATTTTTTTCTCCCGTATAGCTAAGGTGCACCCTAATATACATACTACATGTTAGATTCAATATTATTATAACTTAGTACGATAATATTAGGTCTAAGTCATAGAGTAATGTAATTTATAAACAAATATATATTATATTTGCTCTGTGATTTTATAAAGCAAACTGTAAATATATATATATCATAAATATGTACTTATATAGAAATATTATAACTTTTTCCCCATTAAGATTATGTTAGTAATAAACAAAATTTTAAAGAAATATAAACGACTAAAAGATCTATTTTCTCTATTAATTAACCTTAATGTTTCTAGCAAACAACCCGGCTAAAAAGAATAAGTAAAATGTTACCCTTTGAATGGAAACCACTAGCCAGTTACGTTYTTAGATTTGCTTAAACACGTAGTTACTAAAAGAAATGCACCTGTGAAGGGTATATTAGCTTCGGTGCAGTCGAAGTTTACGTTTTTTCTTGTTTTTTTAATTTTAAAATTTTTTTGATAGTAGTTGTGTTTGCAACAATGAAAGTTCTAATAAAATATCTCTTTTGAAAAAATACTTTTTTTTTACCAGAAGAAGCCCATGTAACCCTTTAATAGAGTTCATTCGTTTCTACGAAAAAAATGGAATCTACTAAATATTCACGTTACGGGAGTTAAAAGCGGTGGTGAGTTTTAAAACAGCAACAATGCTCAAATGATAACAACATTTACGTTGTCACTGTTGAAGGATGGCACGTGTGTATGTTAATAAAAATAGTTCTTGATCTCGACCTTGAGTTTGCTTGTAATTTGCATGGTGATGATTGAATTTGCACCGATCTTTAACCCTGGGAACATTGTATTTGTGAAGGGTGTTGCCTTAAGTTCAGATTTGAATTCGATTGAGGAATTGAGGATCTGTGTGGAATTCTGTTAGGAAAAATGTATGTCTTTTTCGAGCAATAAGCAATTGCAAAYCGATGAAATTTTGTGAAGTCAAAGAAAAATGTACGTGCTATATTATAAATTTTTTTCATGGTCCTTTTGTTTAAATAATAATATTTCACATAATTKTTTGTTAAACAATTGAAAGGTATGTGACAAAACGCGGAAAATAGTCACCTTAATAACTTCCAAAAAAAAAAAAAAWWTTTATATTCATACCATTCCAAAGATATTGAATTTTTTGTCCTCCTACCTCATTTGAAACGTATTGCTTACTTCATTGAGATACCAAATTTGATTGCAATCCATTCAGTTTTTTTGAATGATGCTTGTGGAGTTCGTACGCAATACATTTGTATAAGGCTCATTTATTCTTGCCTTAAGTGCTTACTACCGCATTGCTCATTTATTCAAGAACTTATCACTTCCTTCCTTGTTTAATATAAATTTTTGACAGCTGTTGAATTTTTACCGACAAACTGAGAGAGTATAGAGAATTTGTTTTTGTACTCTGTGACCTAATRTATAGTATATAGTATAAATCAAGAACTAACAAAGACAACGGAAATTAAAAAATCGAAAAACTGTTTACCTCAGGCTGACTTTTCAATGAAAATATCTTCTCATAGGAATACTTTGTTTTGATGGAAAAATTTAGAGAAGCAGTTCCCTAACAAACTTAATAATATAAGAATTTCAAACCTGTGGTTGGTTTTCTGACGTACAAGTATATATTGCAGAATGTATAAAATATCTTATTCTTTCTTTTATCAGATTTTATTTCGATTATCTTTGTTCGCGAACACATCTTCTTCTATCCCTAAAATATATCACCGGATAAAGTGACTTATAACTTTCCATCTAACGTTAAACTGTTTATATTGACCAAATATGTGACATTTTAAGGAAATAAAATAGGAATAACCACGTTCTAAGTTTATACATGTTTATATGCAGAGCAGATCCTTAGTAGATTATTAGGGAGGAACTGTTTAATTTTTTACTTGACTTGAGAAATGTGTAACTTTCAACTTCAGGTTTGATACATATTTCAACATTAATCATACAGGCAATGTTGTAGTTTATGTTCAGCGCTGGCATTTGTGGCTGGTAAGAGTTTGAATCGTCGGATATATATCCTTATCACAAGTCTGACGGTTCCTAAGACAGAAATCACTTGCGTTCTCGTAGTACTTTCTAACTAGGCATTCAGTGAGTACAGCTATACACAGTTATATCTGTTTCTTCTAAGTTTAGGTTAAATTTTACTAACAGTTGACTCAAATTTAAACTGTCAAGAGCTTCTTCTGACTACCGCGTTTTTAAATCTTGCACGTAGTGAATCTGTAGAAGCCTTTACAGCTTTCAGATGGGTGACTGTTTCGATGACTCTGACAACCACATATTCGGGTTTCTTTTACTTCCACATCAACGATTCTGCTATATGTGTAGCATGTGAAGAAACTGCATGAACGTGAAGATCAGCATGTATTCTTCGTGTGTTCAGTGTAGCAACTAATGTTGTTATGACGTTTGATCATTTCGATTTATTCTTTCTGCAGAATCACACAAAGTGACTGTGACAAAACAACACTTAACATTTTTCGTATTTTTAGTCGGATAGGGTGAAATTATTATCAATATAGAGGGAATAGTCCTATCAACAATACAATAATTAGTATTTAATWTGAAATGCTTACAATGTCAATTGATGTTGTCGTGGTACAACTTCCAATCGGCTGCGATGTCTTGTCGGAAACGATTGACTCTTCGTTCGAGTCTCTTGARGACTTCCATGTAAAACTTGGCGTTGCTTGTTCAGGAGGAAGAAATTCATGGTGGACGATGTTAAGAAATAAAAATGAGCATAATGTTCACTTTATATTTACTCATTTTTCAGCGATCTCTTCCCGCCCTCCGAAAAGGCCTAGTGCCACCGAAACACACCACTTCTTGCTAAAGCAACATCTGGGTAAGCCTGATTGATCATACGTCTTTGTACATATTTACGGAGTTTCACAAAAAATTCAATCGCGTACCTCTACTCTAACGAACGGTGCTTTTTCAGCTTGCACCACTTGCAGAAACACGTCGCGCGAAAATTTTTGACCTGGCTCTCCAGATGCTCGGAGACATCTGATCAGCGTCTTGTTCGTTATCGAGGAACGCCATCTACCGATCCAGTCGCGGCCGAAGAAAATCAGTTCAATTACTTTTCGGACAAATCCTGTAGACACTGGGGTCCATATATTTGGTATCTAGCGGTTTAACAGTTTTTGTTGGATTTGAGAAATTTTATTAATTAATTCTTGATCTTGATTCCTATCAGAGGGTGGAGACACGTTCACCTTTTGAAAATTTTCAGTTCACAGGTGCTTACCTTGCCACTGCAATTCTCTGTGTCAAGTTTTAGCTTTGTGTCTTATTTTAGAGTTTAGTTATGCCACTTTGTATGTATTCGGTTAATGCCAATCACACGTATTTCAACTATTCCTGTCATCCTGATCATTTATGTATACATAATCCTATGTCTTGTACTCACGTGTGACCCTTATGGAAATTTTCGTTTTTATAATAAATTTTTTAAACTATTATTATTATTTTACAATAAGTGGTGTTTTCACCTTCTTTAATGATGGGTTTGAATAAATTTATTGTTCAATTAACAGCAGAATAGATGATGCTTTATTTTTAAGTCCATTTTATTTTTTTTCTAATGGCGATTAAACTGTTGACTACTTAGTCACACAGTTCCATTCATTTTCCGTGCACTGAAAAAAATTTAAACTTTTACATTATGGATTTAGAAAAGTATAAAATGAAGACTTCCATGCAATAGATATGGGGTCTCATTCAGTTTTTTTGATCGTCGAAATACAGAGCCTTTTTCTTTTTAAATAACCGTACGTTCATACAAATATTAAGAAATTTAAGAAGTAATTATAGTTTTTAAATTGATATAAAAGACCAAACAAAGCTTTTTATCTAGCCTTTAATGCTTTTTAATACTTTTCATCGCATTTTGTGAAGTAATGAAACTCTTATAAGACTTTCAAAGTTCTCCCATAACATTTATTCTTTTCGCTACGTGGCGCCAACTGGAGATTTCAAGCGAAGACACATCCTTCCTCCCCTGGTCTTTCCAACGGAATGGTAGTTTTCCTCTTCCTCTGCTTCCCCCGGTGGGTACTATACTTTCAGAGCTGGAAAGTTTTCGTCCATACGGAGGACATGATCTAGCCGCTGTCTTTTAATTTTATGAACTATGTCAATGACGATGTGCTGTATCGTTCCATCGAATGCGATATTCGCCGTAGCCAACGCGTAAAAGATCATAAATCTTTCGCAGAACCTTTCTCTCAAAAACTCGTCGACTCATCAGATATCGTAAACGCCACTGCACCATACAGAAGGAGGGGAATAATGAGTGACTTATAGAGTTTTGTTTTTGTTCGTGGAGAGAGGACTTTACTTTTCAACTGCCTACTCAGTCCGAAGTAGCAAGCAAAATTTATTCTGCGTTGGACTTAGAGGCTGACATTGTTGTCGGTGTTAATAGGGGTTCCAATATATACGAAAATATCTACAACTTCGAAGTTATAAATGTGCGTTTTTTCCCAGCTAATGCGGGGTATGAGTCGGAAAGGCAGTATGATTTCAAGAAATTAAGTATATAGGATGCATGGTCTCATGTCGAATGTTGTTATGGAGAATGATAAAAATGTAATTATGTCCTTAGCATATTTGTTGACTTCAAGCGGCATTTGACCACCTATGGTGTGATCGAATAGTACAACGACTGGAGGAGCTTGGCTTTCCGGWAATTACTCTTTGTCGGAGTTACTTTTGAAGACAGCATAACAGAGAGTGTGGAGATTGGAGTCATTTATGGCTGCCCGCAGGGATCCAACCGGATGCTATGCAAGTTTTGTCAGGTGCACCACCACTTAAACTGATTGTTATAGAGCATGCTATTGCATTCAGGTTAAGAGAGGCTTGAGTGTGTCATTGCTACGGAATGACTGGATTTCACGTTATACCTATATGTAAGGGATCTGGGGATTACCTGGATTGATGGACGATTGGAATTTAGTGATTTGATCTGTACTAGTCGGAATACTCAACAGTTAGGGTCGTTTGCGCGTGAGTTGTTTAAACGGCGAAAGTGTCTAGATAGGAATTAGGGTAAGTATGAGTATGAGTAGTGTGTGTATGTCCAACTCCTGGTCACCAGTTCAGAACTGTATGGAAGCTCAACTGTTTGTAGTTTCGGCTACGAAGTCTGACTGGGGACTTAATTCTGGTACGACGGGAAGCAGGAGCCCTTGTATTTCGCTCAAACCTGCTCATGCGGACTGGCCCCTCGGGAAGTTCCTATTTGTCAGTTGAATCTGGAGCTGCATTGCAACCGGGTACTGGATCCTAAAGCACGGCAAAAGTTTTAGAACGAACCCTTCCCAAGTKTTTAGTGTGTCCATTTAAAACAATTAATTAGTACTGAAAATGCCTAACATTCTCAGGGCGCTGATAAATGCATTTATTTAATTCGCTGTGCTTTTGAACGCCGTGAAGAGAGGCTGTCGTCAGCAGGTACCCACGTTACACACACCAGACGTTGTCAACAGTGTCATGGGAGACTAGTCGCTAGAGCGGCGACTGTTGGTTTAGTGGCAGTCGTATTTTCCTCGTTCACTACTAGACCCATTTGCTTCGCTTCTTTACCCATTCTGGAGAAAGCAGAATTAACAGCGTGGATGTTGAGGTGAATTGACGTATGCCAGCCATTGTACACTCTTATAGAAGATAGTACCTTCCCTAGAAACCTCGTTTGGTATCGAACGGCTCGAGCAGGTCCTTCCCGATCCTGAGGGAGCTTTTGGTGTTGCTCAAACTCAATTTACATAGACGTATTTGATTTGCGGGGATTACGCAGCTCTTTTTCGAGCTGTTAAAAGCAGTTTTAAAATCGACGAACAGGTGGTGTGTATCGATTTTCTTTTCATTAGTTGTTGATTTCTTGATGGTGGGCCTTAATCTTTCTCACAATATGCTCGATAGAAATTTAAATGCGATTTTGAGGAGATTTATCCATGGTAGTTGGTGCAGATTGTGGGGTCTCCCATTTTGTGGATCGCGCAGAAAACACTTAAATTCCAATCGTTGGGCAGGCTTTTGGCTGACCATATTTTACAAAGAAGCTGATGCAAGATCCTTATCAGTTCTTCGCCGCCGTGTTTGAATAGCTCGGCCGGCAATCGGGTCAAGGAACATCTGCTCAATCGTCTTCGTTTAGGGGATCGGGTTCGCATTTTCCTGGCGTTATGCTTTCACTGCTATGCAGCAAACTAAAGAAGTGTTCTCACCATAATTTTAGTATGCTCTGGCATCAGTCACTGGATCACAAGATTATACTCCGGTAATGAAACCTTTGTTTGGTTGCCGCATACTTTGGTAGAATTTTAGAGGAAACTTGCCATACACGTTTTACACTGGTCTGTAGCGAAGTTGTTACTTTAGATATAATATCGAATTTTGTTGCTAAAGAGATTATTATAGTTTTGTTCACATAACGGTTGTTTGTAAGTCCTAAAACTAAAAGAGTCAGATATAGGGTTATATATACCAAAGTGATCAGGGTGACGAATAG
>NW_017536308.1:40896-77514 GCF_001853355.1 Bactrocera latifrons | reverse complement strand
AAAGTGAAATTTGGCACAAAGAATCGCATTAGGGCGGGGCATATTTGGACGTACTTTTTTTTGGAAAAGTGGGCGTGGCCCCGCCCCTACTAAGTTTTTTGTACATATCTCGGAAACTACTATAGCTATRTCTACCAAACTCTATAGAGTTCTTTCATTCAGGCATTTCCATATACAGCTCAAAAAAGGAAGAAATCGGAGAATAACCACGCCCACCTCACATACAAAGGTTATGTTGAAAATCACTAAAAGTGCGTTAACCGACTAACAAAAAACATCAGAAATACTAAATTTTACGGAAGAAATATCATAAAGAAGCTGCACCCAGACTTTCTTTAAAAATTTAAAACGGTAGTTGCGTCGCCCACTTATGGACCAAAAACCATATCTCAGGAACTACTCAACCGATTTCAATGAAATTCGGTATATAATATTTTCTTAGCACCCTGATGAGATGTACGAAATATGGGTGAAATCGGTTCACGACCACGCCGCTTCCAATATAACGCTATTTCGAATTCCATCTGATGCCCTCTCTATACAATATATACATTAGGAACCAATGATGATAGCGGAATAAAACTTTACACAAATACGGTATTTTATGCGCGCGTATAAAATGTTCGGTGACACCCGAACTTAGCCCTTCCTTACTTGTTACGATATCAGTTTTGCTATGAACTATTTTGCTCCCTTAATAATCCTTTCCTTTATATATTTATAGTTGGAAATATTTAAATTCTCATTTGCCATTGTGTGACGATATCTTTCTTATACCATGTTGTGACCAAACTTAATCAGTAGTGATAAATATGGGACCTTGTTTATTGGGATCACACCAGTATAATAAAACTTTAAAGTCAAAATTTCGGAGTAATGGATGTTCAATTTATTTGATTTTTTAGTATAAGTAGTAACAACTAAAAATTATTAATATTAAATTCGGAGGCCTATGCAAATAAAATTGGTCGCGAAGGATCATTGTCATACCGAATTAACATGCGGAATGGTGTCGATATCGTGACGCAGTGTAGACTGATTTTGAAAGCGAATGATAATTATGTTGATCGAGCTGGGTGGCGTGTTCTACGCTCACGTTCCCTTGAATGGGTGATCAATCCAATACTTTATGAAGTTTTCTTCGCAATGATAGGTAGAGCCGACATCAACATTTGCCATTTTACTCTATGTATAGTTTATGTCCGCACTGAGCTGGCCTTGGAACGTGTCCGTTATTATTTGAGAGATGCACCGCCCCAGTCAAAATCCCCACTACACAATATCCGTGAATTGGATCACACCTGAGTGTTAGAGTTACGCCAAATTTTAATTAAAATAATAACACCGAAATGCTATAATGTCATAGGATCTTTCAAGATTTTACGGATATGTTACATTTTGAAGTAGGGTTTGACAATTTTACAATTCTTTCTCATAAACCATCCGTATGAGGAGCGCTTATATTTGGCCAACTTTGGGAGCATGTTGCCAAGGAATGGCTGGATATAACGGATGAAATTATTCAGGTCTTGGTGGAAAGTATGCCAAAGCGCATGAAAAGCGTTATTAAAAACAAAACCTTATGGACAAAATATTGATTTCGCTCATTATATTCATATTTTAAATTGGTGCAAAATTGAGTGCATGAATTTTGTTTTGGTTTTTATTAATTTGCTATTAGACCTTGATATTTTCTGTTGTTGTAATATAAATAAAATTGAAGTCTACTAAGCACCAAACAAATAAAAACACAATTGTTGCTGTTATCTTTATTATTACTCTTGTTATGCATTATTAAGTACAAAAATATCATCTATGTACTCACTAATGCTCCCCACTGCGTGTATATATGCTGTTAGAGCGACATTTGGAGTTTGCTCTTCCTTAACTGGAATTTAACTATGAGACAATATGGTTGAGATATATATGTCGATTTTCTGGGACAATTTTGTTTCTTTGGAAGATTCAGTGAACTTTCAGGTTATTTGTGAACTGCCACCATTTTTCTAATAGAAGTGGTTTTACTTGTTCATCTCAGTCTGATTCCATTAATCACCGGATCATGATTTTTCTGTTTTCATAATCAGCAAAAGCCCAGAGGGAGTAAAGTTTTTAGGTTTATTGAGATTATTGTGGATAATTGAGGAAAATCGCGGTCTAAGTGTCCATTATTTGATCGAGTAGTTTTATGTAATTCATTACAAGAATGATTTTCTAGAAGAGAGAAGTTTCAGTAATTCTTGAAACTTCTTAAATGTGAATTAAGGTATCGGTTTGTATTCTTCACAACTTGAGTGGCTAATGTGGAAATTGCTTCTTTAACTTGTTTACTTAATATTCAATCAAAAATAATGTTTTGAGCCAATAGTGCGTTTGAAATTTTTACAACATTATTAACTGTTATTTGCGGTGTAATGTCGCTGCCTAATATATTACCTATTTGAGGTCATGTGATGCAGTTGGGATCTATTTGCTTTAGGTATGAAACCGTTTGTCAATTTTATTAAAGGCCTGCACAAGTTGATTCCTATACCGGAATATCCAAGGCCAAGAGAGCACACGTTGTGGAATCTAGTGATATATGAACGGCTGATTCGGTCAATTTGTTGAGAAGGACTATTGTGCTTCACTCAATTGAATTAGCGCACCTTCTGCATACATTCTTAACAAAAAACTGTAACAAATCTTTATAATTAAAGTATAAATTATAAAATCTATTTAAGACTTACCTTCCTCAACAATTTAACAACGAAATGGCTAAACAGGGTTGCAATTACATGGATTTTGGTCTGACCTATTTTACAGCCATAGCAAATAATTTTCTGCGGGTTTGTTGTTGTGCCATTGCACCAAGAGGAGAATTCTGCAATTCGTGCACCATGCAACAGCAAGAGAATCCCCTACTGTCTTTTGAATGATGAGCGCTGATAACACATGAGAACACGTTAAAGAGAGCGAATCCTTCAAATGATTTATTTGAACAGTCGCTTGCATTTTGCCTTTTTTTTACAGCATATTTTTAAGGCAGCCAATAGTCTATTAGTGATTCCAGCTAAAAGTGCTGCTTCAAAAGGGGTTTTATCAAAAGCAAGGGACTTAATATCAGAAAATCAGAGTTCAGAGAATTCATTTTCTATACACCAAATAATGTTCTCAATAATTATATGGATATTAAGGATCATTGAAGTCAATTGCCTTTCAAGTTATAAGTGAAATTAACTCTAAACGCAGATAATGAGTTAACGTTACGCCGATCAGCCCGTACAGTTTTTTGTGAGTGAATAGAAATGCCAAATGAGTGAATTGTTGCAGGAGTTTAGGTGGTATTTATATGAAAATTCGGAAATAATAAATATCAAAGAATGTTCTTTCGAATGAAATACTGTCTCTTATACACATCTAGATGTGTATAAGAGACAGGTTAACGGCAGCAGCAATCATAAAGGAAACAGCGGTAACAACAGCAGTGGCAACAACAGCATCATTAACAGGAATTAATACAAAGACAGCGAGAGAATACATTTGTAAGTTTAAATTAAACGTAACTATATTTAGAATATATATGTATTAGAAATGGGAAATAGTCCAAGTAGTAAATATAAAAAACTGTCATATTGCGACGTTTGTAAGGGCGATCACGATACTAAGAAATGTCCTAAACTCAAAAAATAAAGAAATAAAGAATATAACTAATGGTTTGTGCAACCAATAAATTACATAATTAAAAGCTGCGATTCACCACCCTCGGGGGGACCCTCCAGTTTATAACAAATTAAAATTCTCTGCGATTCACCACCCATGGGACCCTTCAGAGATTTATTTATTTTTTTATTTATAAAAACGTGAAACAATAATACAATTACTTTTCCACGAAAAAAGGAGCACTGCACTTCAGAGATTTATAAAAAAATAAATAAATAAATTTTAACAATAATTAAAAGCTCGACCTGCCATATAACAAATATATATTGAAACCGCGATTCACCACCGCAAGGGGGACCCTCCGGTTTATAATAAAGCTTGATTCTGCGATTCTGAACATCAGACACCCCAGAATAAGAAAGCACCTCCTCCTAGAAGAGATCACAACAAATACTAATAAATACAAAAAATTTTCTGGAATTGTTACGGTCGTGGTGAGAATAACCACAATATAAAAATAATTAACAAAAAAGACCAGAACCTGAAAATTAGACAAAATGGCTAACGGTGACGCTTTGATCTAATAACTCGCCTTATTGCTGACGGCAATATAGCATTACGTGAGGAAGTAGAGTAATTACGCTCACAAATAGTGGTCAATACCAATAATGCAACCGATTTTCTAAAACAGACGATAGACGACAATATAGCCTATCAAGAATCATTAGACGTAGTTAAGTCCGTACCTGAATTTACTGGTAGGATAAATTTATATGGARAGAGGCGGCACTTAAGGTATGAGCCTATACGTAAGGGGCAGTGGAAAATACTTTGTTGCACTCACAGTACTTAGAAATAAAATGGCTCATGATGCAAATGATGCACTAACAAACCATGGAACAGTAATTAATATCGATGTAATTCTATCTCGTTTAGACTTTGCATATGTGGACAAACGTCCAATACATGTAATCGAAAAAGAAATAAGCATCTTAAGGCAGGGTGCAATGTCGGTTGTAGAACATTACAACCTCGTCAACAAAAAGTTGACGCTATTAATAAACAAAACAATTATGACACATGGAAATAACGCAGACTTGACAAAAGAATTAAATAAAAAGAATAGAGAACATAGAATAAAAGAATAGATAATAGAAATTAAATAAAAACTTAAAAGTTCTAGTCGACACGGGAGCTACCTCATGCTACATTAAGCCTGGTGTTTTTAATAATAAAAACGAATTAGCCATTTATAAGCGAGTAAAAACCGTGAATAGCTATTCTATTATAAAATTTTACCACATAATAACCATATTTGGAGTCGAGGAAATCTTTTATGAAATAGAGGGATTAGAATCGGATCTCCTTTTGGGATACAATTATTTTGGGACAAAAATATCCTAAAACGCCAGTTGAAGACTTATACCAGCATAATGAAACAATAATTATAAAGAAAATATTGTGGAACGAAAATGTTCTACAACGCCAGCCGAAGTTCTTACCGGCAAAATAAAACCTAAAGCCAAATGAAAATATAAAAATACAAAATTTAAAATACTTGGGACAAGAAAATCCTAGGACGCCAGTCGAAGATAATGCCGACAATAAAATCAAAAAATATACTCCAAATAATGGAGGTTCTATTATTTAAAAAATAATTAATTTCAATACTACCGATGAAAATAATTTCGAAGAATTAACTGAGCTTTAAACACATGTAAAAGAAAAAATGTCTCAAATGTATTCAGGCAATGATACAAGCTTCCCATTTCACCCGGGAGAAATAATTTACGAAAATATGATAGGATAAAGAAATAAGATGAATCCCAGATATAAAAAACAGGTTGAAAAAGAGGATTGAAGGAATAAGGTTAAAATTAATCAGATAAATAGAATAGTGTGCAAGGATAATATAAGGTCCTAAACGAGCACTTAATACAGGAGAATTTAAGAGATAATAATAGCAGATAAAAATTATTATTATGACAAAATGAAGTACAATAACTTAAAATAAGTTAACAAAAATGATGTATTTGCTGTAAAAAATGTGGATGGGACTTTTTTAGGACAATTACAAAAAATAGATAAAATAATAACAAAATTAAATTGCACAAAATTAAAAGAAAACGAAGTCAATATGTCACACATGAACTGCAAAATTTAATAAATGCAATAACTTTTGGTAAAATTGGAATTTTAAACCCAACAATTTTACACTTTGATGAACTAAAAACATAACATATTACCAATAATATAATGACCATAACAGATTTAATGGATATTTCTAAATTGAGAATAGCCCAAAAAGGTGACGTAATTATAATTTATATAAAATACCCTAAAATAGAACTAACATGTATGTACTATGATGTAAGAGCCATAGCTCAATTAGATGGTAAACTTATTATTGACCAGAAAATAATATACTGTAACAATAATTTTTTTAATATTCAAAATTGTAAAACAGAAATTTCAAAAACCTATTGTAAACTAAATAAAAAAAGCACATGCTTATCAGAAATTTTAAACAAAAAACAAGGAAAATGTAATAAATTAAAAGAAAACAACTTACAAATTGAAGAATTTAAACGAGGGCGATATTAGTTTCAGGAAAAAATATTGTAGTTAATCAAACATTAAATGGAACATATTTAATAACATTTGAAAATTATACTGTCATAAAAAATCAACCTTATGAAAACATTGAAATAAAAATTTGGAATTATTTTGAAAATGACCATATAAATAATCTTGAAAGTTTAGAATATTTTGAAACAACTAATAAACTGTTAAAGTTAGATAATATAAATATTTTAGCAGAACTTAACAAGAACATCACAGTCCATTCATTTTTTTGGTATATAATTTTAATCTTGGGAATACTTTTCATAACTTACTTAACACTAAAATTTAAAAAATCTCGCGAAATTCCCACACCAATCGAAATACACAATTTCAAGAAATCACTTATAATGCTCTTTTGGACAAAATATATAAACTAACACAAAATAATAGTGAATCGGGGACGATTCATTTTAGGAAGGGGAGAGTTAACGATAGCCTCCGCATAGAAACCTTACCATAACTGTAAATAAAATTGAATCTTTGCATTTTGCAATTACACTTTAAAATCCTAATTAACGTTTTTGATTATTTAAAAATTCAATATGCTTTTTCCGTTCTCAATCCAATAATCCATTATAATCAAAATATCGATCGCTCGCCCCCACAAGAAGGCATAACAATAACAATCGTAAAGAAAACAGAACGCTTTACGTTCTGCTGGAATTTGCTGTCACAGCTAATATTTAAGATTCAATCAAGCTGATGCTTACACTTCAGCTTTAGCTTTAACTTTAAGTAAATAAGTCAAAAATGTATATATACTAGTAAATCAGAAATAAAGATTTGATTTGCATCTGGCAATTCACAGGAACCACACGTATTCTTATTTTATCCGCGCTTTCGCGGATGTAAAACATATATTTTTTTAAAAATTCCCTCGTCGTGGGAATTAATTTGCAAGGATTTTGCAAGAGCAAGCGAATACCCCTATTGTAATTGTATATGAATTGTACTTTTTCAATTTTTGACAAGTTCATCTGTGTCATTATTTGATTATCGACCAATATTCTTTCATATTAATATCTACGTTTTAGAGCTTCTCAAGCCAAATTTAGTCACTACGAGCGGACTATTTAACTATTACGCCTTCTTGGGCTTTTATTTTGTATCTAAGGTTAATACAAGTTTTGTGCTTTTGATAATTTTAAATGATTGATGTAAACGGCTGTAAAGATGTTTCGCAAGGACGCCCATTGTTCATAAGCACTATAAAATCCATCTGTCAAGACATGTAAAAACTAAAGAAATTAATACTAATTTTTAATAAATTTTTTCAATTAAATTCGTATACACAACAATTGTTTCTTGAACTAAAATCAAAGTAATCATTAAACTCATCCAACAATTAGTTAAAATCATTATTATGAAAGATAGTTCGCTTTGAAATTTTGTATAAAACTTCCCAATCTTCATTCATATTCCTTAAATTGCAATGAAAATATTTATTTACTTACACACTTAAGTTTATTTTTTTTCTCTTGCTCTTCTAATAAAGATTATGCGAAATGCGTAACCAGCTGTTAAAATTACTTGACTACAGCTCAAGAGTTGATCAATTACGTAAGAGCTGAATACGGACCTTATGCTTGAATTAGCCTCTTTTGGTGAATTTGTGGCAACTCTACTTTAGGCTGTGGAGTAGGTGCAATTTGTTTAATTAATTTTAATTGATCCGAAATTATAGTTTTTATTTCTTCATACTTGTCTAAGCACTATTCGCATATTGCGTAAGTTGATAATTAAAAAATTTGTGATAATTCTGAATCGTCAGAATCTACTGTGGCGTCATATGCCGCGTCCAAAAAAAGACCTTGTTGTTTATTTATAATAACGGCTCAAAGATGTCTTGAATAGGGGATAAAGAAAACCAAGTGCAGTATCATATTGTTTAGTGATAATCGGTTGTACTAATATTCGTATTTAAATCAGAATTTCGAATTGCAAAGGAATGAGCTACACCATCTTACATTTGTTGGATTTATATTCGGTTATTTAATATCATCTGTTATATACCAACCAAATATCATAGTCCACCTCAATATAATTTGAAATAATAACATCTGAAGGCATAAATACGCATGCCGACTTCTGTTTTAGCAGCTGCTTTACAAGATGAGATTTCCAACTGTACAAGTTCTTAGTATGTAGGTTAAACAGTATTTCGTTTTAATATTTTTTTTACATTTATTATAAATTTATTAGAAACTGAAATGTTTCGTTTTGAATAGCTTTTATGTCGCGGGCTTGTAAATATGCTTAATTTTTCTTGTGCAATTGAGAGCCCTTTGAAGTGATCAATGCACTTTGTATGTATGTACGCAATCTTGCTTGTTTACTGCAAGAGGTATTATGAGAAATATTCTAACGTGCACTTCATGCACTTTGTTAATATTTTTGGCAAACAAATGCGCTTATTTATTTTGAAATAAAAGCATAGCGCAATCAAAATGCTTGCTTTTTATCGGCCTTTTCAGGATCATAGTCAAGGATCCATGACTCATCACCTGTAATTACATTATTCAAAAATTGGGGGTCTTTTCCACATATGTCCAAATTTTCTTAGTACACTTCTACTCGCAGTAATTTCTGGACGTCAGTGAGCACTTTTGGGACCATCTTCGCGCACACCTTGCGCGTGTTTAAGTGTCATGATCCACAAATTTTGATAAATTTAACATCTGGTCAATTAAACTAATACTTAGTAGATGGTCTGAGTTCAAAACTTTGCGAAGACGACTCACATTGTCGGTGCTTTTCGAAGTCGCAGACCTGTCAGCAGGGCCTTCATCAGAGACCTCTTTTCAGGCCTCCAAAAAGGTCAAGTGCAACCACATTTCTTGCTAGAGCAACATCTGGGTAAGCCGGTTTGATCATATCAAACGTCTCTGTCGCAGAATTCCCACAGAATTTTATTTATTTATAAATGTAAAAAAAAATAATACAAGTATTTTTACACGAAAAAAGGAGCACTGGCTGCCAGGATCTTCGGCTCGCTGTTGGATCTAAGGCTAGGTGACTAAAATTAAATCCTATTGTCCACGCTTTATATATTTAAAATCTTCATAAAATCTATGTACATGCTTAAGTAAAACAAAAACTAAGTTCTTATCTAAGCTAGGTAGGATGTCATATTAAATGTTTTAGACCGCATTTATCCAGATATTTTGATATTTGTGTAACGTTCTCGAGGGACGTAGTTTTCAAAAGTGTTGTAGGTGTTTGGTTATCGAAGATAGTCCTCCTGATTACTGTGAAATGGTGGCATTCGTCGAGCAGGTGATGGACTGTTAGTGAAGCACCCGGGCAATGTTGGCAGTAAGGCGGACTGGGCCGATTAAAGAAGTACGAATATGTGGCTATTGTGTGCCCTAAACGTAGGCGGACAAATGATTTAACATCGTTACATCGACAGTTTGGTGGATAGGTTGGTTTGCTCCTATCTGGGTTAATTAAAGTGTATTGGTGCTGGATGTGTCTCCAACTCTCCATTAGCGATTTAAGCTGGTGTTGGTGTGCCATATTATATAAGTCTTTTTTCTCAAGAAAGTCAAACGTAACAAGCGGTTCACTAGCCGCTAGTTTAGCGCGTTTATCTGCCAGTTCATTCCCGCGTATGCCGGCATGGCCTGGAATCCACATTAGTTTTATGTTGGCACTGTTTTCAGCTAATTTGCTCCTAATGCAAGAAATGATATTATATTTATTCATAACATTTAAGACCGCTGATATAGTTGATTTGCTATCTGTACAAATAATTGCTTTCAATTTGGAATTTGAGGCGAAAATGATAGCGTTGAGGATCGCTGCGGCTTCTGCTGTGTAAACGGAGGCGTAGCTTGGGAGGAYTCCAACTTTAATTATAGCTCCTTTGTCGTCGACARCTGCGAATGATGTAC
This sequence comes from Bactrocera latifrons, assembly GCF_001853355.1. NCBI lineage: Eukaryota > Metazoa > Arthropoda > Insecta > Diptera > Tephritidae > Bactrocera > Bactrocera latifrons. Next base: position 67,351 of record NW_017536308.1, on the reverse strand, counting down.
TTGTCCCGTTTTTGGATCCCTCCGTTAAGATTAGAGTCCATTCAGGGAGAAGTTGTAGACTCAGCAAAGAGTTGTTGATAAATGGCGGGGTTGGTGTRACTTTTGTTGAATTTCTCCAAGCTTAAAATGAACGATGTATGTTTTATCTTCCAGGTAGGAAATACTTCTCTCTGCCGCAGTGATGGCACGGTGATTCCAAGCTTTCTAGCGAGTTCTATACACAGTGAAATTGTCGATTTACGTCCAGGGTTGATTTTCCTTTGGAGGTCCGATCTTACTGTTTCGTAAAGAGTACTGTTGTAACATGTAAAACGCTTAGGTATAAGTTTCATTAGTTTCAGTTCGAATCTCTCTTCGATTGTGGGTAAGCCGGCTTCCAGTAGGACGAATTTGGTGGGCGATTTTGGAAATGCGCAGATGCTTCTGCTTACTGCCATGTGGTACGGAGAGTACAGTTTTTTGATRTGGATTTTCGCGCAATTACCATAGATAGGAAGGCCGTAATCTATCTTCGACAACACAAGCGGCCTCGTTACATTTATTAGAGTTGCAGAGTTGATTAAACAATGTGATGATAAGTATTTGATAATGTTCAGTCGGGCAGCCAGTTGCTTTCTTAAATACAAGCAATGTTCCTTAAAGATAAGTTTCTTATCAAAAATTACACCTAAGAACTTAAGACTATTAGTGTTTGAGATAGGGCTGTTTGTAAATAATTGTAAAGTAATCACATTTGTGCTCGCGACAAATGTGGGAATTTTTGCATTTATTTACAGCCACATTGACGCCCGAAGATTCGGACCATATATTTAGATCCCTAAGAATATTCCGTTATGGAGAGTAAACGGGTCTGACAATGTGTTCTTGACTTTACAAACGAATCTTCGGTTTGTGAGGAATGACTGAATGAATCTTAGAATATGGCACCCAATGCCTCCTTTTTCGAGTTGCCGTAGTACAACGTGGACTCCAACCCTATCGAAGGCCTTTTCGAAGTCAATGCTAAGTGCGAAGAGTTGGTTCCTGTTTGCTAACGTTGAAGATGCATGATTTTTAAAGAGCAGCAAAGCATCAATGGTGCTTTGCCTGTCCTTGTAAGCCATTTGCTGAGGGCTCATGGAATTTTTGGTTAAGGCATGCCACGAGTAATTTTCCCGTTCAGTAAAGAAATAGGCCGAAAGCCTGAAGTTTCTGTAGTGGGGTTGCCAGATTTTGGAATGGCGACAACGACTGCGTGCTTCCAAGCCTGAGGAAACGTACCTTCTCTTAAGATGTTGTTATATAACATTAACAATTCATACATGGGAGTAAGTGTTGCAACATAGAATATGATATCCTGTCAGCCCCGTTGGTTCTCCCACTTAAAGAAGATAGAGTTGATCCGAATTCAATGTTATTGATCTTGCAGAGGGCAACTTCCCTGCTGATATTGGGAGTGCAAGGACGGTCCAGGCAAAGTCTGGAAGCAGTCGTTCCAAACATGTCCCAGTTAGCTTTTCCTATAATAAACCTTGGCTTCTGTGGGCTTTTAGAGGTGAAAGGAGTGGAAAGGGATGTAAGGATAGGGTAATGATCACTGCCATGCAGATGGGAGAGGGTGTTGTTCATTTAGGTGCAATGCTAGAGGAACAGATTGTAAGGTCTACAGTGGCGAATATTTTGTGTGTGGAAAAGTGTGTTGGTTTGTTATCATTCAGTATAATAAGGTTTTCAGAGAATACTCTGATCTTCAATCATAGAACCCCTGATATTTGTGGTGGCAGAGCCCCAAAGARGGCTCCACGCATTGAAATCGCCTACGATTATAAATGGAGAGGATATCGTCTGAAAAATATTTATTAGGTCGCTGCAAGAAAAATTTTGTGAAGGTATTATGTAAAGTGAAATAATTGAAAGTTGGAAAGGTAATGAAATTTCTATTGCTATTGTGGCTATATTTGAAGATACAGGGATTTGCTTGTGTGGTATGGACTTCTTAATTAAAATGGCTATGCCTTGCTTGCTAGTTAGATTTTGAGGCAAGTTGTAAAAGTAACTTTGGTATTGATTAGGCGCCGCCGCAGACTTGCCCGCCGCAAGGTTAGTTTCCTGAAGGGAAATAAAACTTGGAGCATATTCTTTAATTAGAATATCCAATTCGTGAAAGTTGTTGTAGTATCCGTGCATATTCCACGGTAGGATATTAAACATTGTTGCTAGAAAAGGTTGCTAAGGAGGTGTTTATATGCTATGTTGAGAGGGGTGGATACTTAGTGATCATCTACTGACATTATCAGAGCATCGTTGATGGCTTTGTCATCTAAATTGTTTTGCGTGAGACAGATATTGATAACGGAGGTATCATTTGTCTCTGTTGAGAATGCAGGTGAACCTGCGTTATATTGATAGGAGTTGGATTGAGCGATGATGTTGGCGAGAGTTGATTCGAGGGTTAGTTGTGTGTGAAAGACTGTGGAACAGGAGTGAAAGAGGAGGCTGAGCTATTGTTGACTTGTTGATTGCTCATGGTTTGAGGTGAATTTTCCGGTGGTGAGTTGTGTGAGAAGTCGTAATGGGTGATTTGTTGACTAAAGAATGTGTAGGTATATCAAGAGAATTGGAGGTTGACTTAGCGTTACTATTTGACAGCTGTGCTTCTCTGGCAACTACGGCGRAAGAAGTGTTCAATATTGATGGTGATTGTGGTTTATAGAGTTTAATTGCTTCTCTCGTGGAGCATTTATTTTCACATTTTATTTTTAGTATTTCCTTCGTTTGCACATATTTTGGGCTAGTGTTGGCAGAGGATAGGTGATCTCCTGAGCAGTTTGCACATAGTGTGCGTGTGCAAGGTAAAGAATGAATAGGAAGACTACAAGAAGCACATACGGGAGGATTCCATCGTTTCGCGGTATGCCCAAGCAGTTGGCAAGATTTGCATCGCATTGGGTTGGGGTAATAGGGTTTTACTTTTGCACTTCTCCAAGATACTTCTACCTTTTCAGGTAACTCAAAAAGATCAAAGGTAAGTAAAACTACACCCGTGTGTTGGGGTAGTGGTACTCCCTCCGTCCGCCTAGTAAATTTGTAAACATCGACTACACCTTGTCTTCTCATGTTTTCTATTATCTCTTTCTCGCTGACATTGTTGAGACAGGGAGCAAAGATTGTACCTTTCACGCTATTGAGGTTGTCGTGGTATTTCGCTTCAATTTCACACACACCAGGAAGTTTTTTGGCTGAAATGAACTTTTGGGCAATTTGATTATTTTTTACCAGCAGCAGAAGATTACCAGCACGCAACTCAGAAATTGAGATGATTTCTTTGCTAATGGTTTTCTTTCTTTTTGGCTGGGTTCCAGATGCAAGCAATGCAAACCTGTTATCCCCAAGGGGCGATATTAAACAAATCTGCACACTTGATGCACTTATCTGCAAAACACTTATGGATTGAAAGAATTCAAGAAGACTGAAAATGTAAACACGGGTACGTATCCGAAAAGGTACGATGCGCAGAATGTCAACAATACGTAAAGAGCGAAACACGACTTCACAGAGCGAGCACTTGTCGAAAACTCTGGCTTCTCTTCAGTTGCCACACAGAATTTAATCGCGTACTTCTGGCACATGCATACCCTGGCGTGCATAATAATAAAGTAAGGTAATAAAATTACTACGCTCACTTCATAGGTATACCAGGATGTTCAATAAGTTTTGTCGGTTTATAAGAAAAACACAGTTCAAAATACACTTTATAATTCAGTATAATCTCCTTCAACATTGACACACTTGCTCCAATGATCCTCCAATCTGTGGATTCCATCCTGGCAGTGAGAATCTGGAAGGTCTGCAAAATACGCTTCAACAGCCGTTATGACCTCTTYGTGCCTCCTTGCACTTTAATGTTTTAAGATTAACTCGAATACTGGTTCGGTCGCCCATTTTGAACTACACTTTACAACGTACAATACTAATGGAACAAATCTTGCAACTTTCAAGAATCAAGCCAGATAAATACTTTGATGTGTAAAACCTCAACTAGAGGATCGAAAACGAACCAGACAGACACATCATGTTTATTAGGAAAACAAAAATCGTTATAGGAATTATTTATTTTTCCCAATACCATACTACCGTACTATTAACCACTCACGTACTATTAAACCATCATCTCGAGTAAGGAAAGCGGGRTGTTCGAAAAGTCTGATAATTTAATTTTCGACACAAAGCCACAATGTTATCAGTCCAATACGCTCTGTCGTTTTCATTGTGATAACTCAGATATTGGCCAATATAAGCGATACTGAAATATGAAAATCTATATATTAGGTATATGGAGCCTAAGGGAAGCATTAACTCGGTTCTCATTTTTGACATACAGACATACCGTTATCAGAAAAGAATTATCCTTTAATTTCAATAACACATCTCACTCATCGACCCATAATTTCGATCAAAAGTCAACTATAGGATGCGGAGTCCAAATATTCGGTGGGCTTGAATAGCTTATGTTATATTTCAATAATTTTGGGTCACAAGTATTAAATACTTTTTGATTTGTGTACTAGAAAGTGAAATAATCTAGTGCAACTTAAAACTGTGTTATATGGGAAGTAGTTGTAGTTGTATTCCGAATTCGTCCATTTTGGCACTATAATATAGGAATATGATACAAATATTATGTACCAAATTAAAAAAAAGGCGGTGCCACGTCCATYGTCAAATTTTGACTCGGGCTCCTATAAAACCCTCTTATACCCATTCAGTGGTAAAACGGAATGTTTCTTGCTTATTTAGTTTTGGATTTATTGGCTTTTTGGTAGTTTTTAACAGCACCGTCTTATGGGGAGTGAGCGGTTTCATCCATTTTTACACTGTCGGTAGAAGTTTGTATAACATTCGTATTCAGCAAATTTGGTTGTCGTACATTGCTCAAATGGTTTAGGAGATATATACCGTAAGGTGCCCAAAACTCTGTAGCAACTAGTTTCAACTATCAAATATTATTCTACAATAGCGTACATTAATAACAGTATTYACTTTGCTTTCAAAAATCGCCGTAAAGCTGTCGCCGCTAACAAACTTTTTATTTAACTGCTTTTTCATTTCGTTGCTGCATCGTTTTGGCTGTGAGCTACTGTATAWCGTTTTTGGCACAGATGATTTCATTAGTAAGACACAATGATGGGTTAAAACTAAAAAAAAAGCGTACCCCAGTATTAACGTACATACCTCGCAAGCCATTAAAGCTATAACAAAAAAACTCACCTAGAGTAAGTATTACAAGAACTCTTACCGTCCTATGAAATTCGATTATAACCCCGCCCATATACAGTGGCTCAAAGTGTAATTGAGCGCTACGTATAAGATTGTTGAAAAGCTGATTTTTCTCCTCAATGGGAAAATTTCCACTGCAAAGCCAGGGAAATACTTCAACGTCCTTCTTCTACTTTAATAACAACGAGCTAACAACAGCGCGCCAGTTGTTTCGTGAATTGGATATTCGCTAATTGGATATTCCAATCGTAGCCAAGTCTTTCTCCACCCGGTCCTTCCAACGGAGTGGAGGTCTTCCTCTGCTTCCCCTGGCGGGTACAGCGTCGAACTTTCAGAGCTRGAGTGTTTTCGTCCATTCGGACAACATGACCTAGCCAGCATGTGCTAATCGCCTTGCCTAAAGTGCAAAGGCCGTAAATCTTTCGCAGAACTTTTCTCTCGAAAACTCGCAACGTCGACTCATCAGTTGTTGTCATCGTCCAGGCCTCTGGACCATATAGCAGGACCGTAATTATAAGTGATTTATAGAGTTTGGTTTTTATTCATCCAGAGAGGACTTTGCTTCTCAATTGCCTACTCAGTCCGAAGTAGCACCTGTTGGCAAGAGTTATCCTCTGTTGGATTTCCCGGCTGCCATTATTAGTGATGTTTACACTGGTTCCCAAATATACGAAACTATCTACAACTTCAAGGTTATGACTGTCAAAAGTAAAGTGAGTGCCAAGCCGCGATTGCGACGACTGTTTGTTTGATGACAGGAGATATTTCGTCTTACCCTCGATCACTGCCGAACCCATCTGCTTTGCTTCCTTGTACAGTCTGGAGAAATCAGAACTAACGGCTCGCGTATTGAGGCCAATGATATCAATATACAATCTTATAAAAAAATTGTACCTGCTCGATTAAGTTATGGAGCTCGAATTACATGAAAGGGAGTCACCTTGTCCGAAACCTCGTTTGGTATGGAACGGTTCAGAGAGGTTCTTCCCGATCCTGAGCTTTTGGTGTTGCGTCAGCTTACACAGCCGTATTAGTTTTGTGGAGATACCAAATTCAGGCAACGCGGTATAGAGGCAGCTTCTTTTCGTGCTGTCGAAAGCAGCTTATCAATCGACGAAATGTGGTGTGTGTCGATTAATCTTTCAGAGGTCTTTTGCAAAACTTGGCGCATGTTGAATATCTGATCGGTTTTTGATTTGCTAGGTCACAATACGCTCGATAGGACGTTATATGCGATGTTGAAGAGGCTTATCCCACGTTAGTTGGCGCAGATTGTGGGGTCTCTGTTTCTGTGAGCAGAGCACATTTAAACTCCAATCGTTGGGCATGTATTCAACTGACCATATTTCAGTAAGAGCTGAGGCATGCTCCTTATCAACTCATCGGCCTCCACCGCTGTCTTGTTCTTCAGGCGAGTAATTGCTATTCGAACTTCTTCACGGTCGGGCGATTGAACGTTTGTTCCATGGTCATCGATCGGGGAATCGGGTTCACCTTCTCTTGGCGTTGTACTTTCAGTGTCATTCAGCAGACTGGATAAATGTTCCCTCTATAACTTAATTATGCTCTGGTCATCGGTCACTAGATCACCTTTGGGGGTTCTACAAGAGTATGCTCCGGTCTTGAAACCTTCAGTTAACCGCCGAATTTTTTCGTAGATCTTTCGACCATAAGCCCTGTCGGGCAGTTTATTAAGGTCTTCATTCTCACGCATTTCGGCCCCTTTCTTTTTTTGTCTGCAAATGCGTCTTCCTTCCCTCTTCAGAGAGCAGAAGTGCAAGCCGAGTAGAAAATCGTTCTGCTACCTGGTGTGATTGCAGCTTCTCGATGTCGAACCTTCCTTGTGTTTGTTGACGTGATTTTTTTGCTGCACAGAGGCGGGTGCGTATCTTGACTGTAGCAAGAGAGTGGTCGGAGTCGGTGGTAGAACCTCGGAACGCACGCTCATCTAAAACACTGGTATTGTGTCTTCCATCCATCATAACATGATCGAACTGGTGGATGGTTTTTCGATCCGGAGACAGCCAGCGAGCTTGATGCATTTTTTTATGCGGGTTGCGGATGTTTCGTCGTGGAGGTTAAATTTACCGACCGTAGTGCCAAAGATAGCTTATTTGCCTATCCTGGCGGTAAAGTCTTAGTCTTTATTTCGTTTGCCATGGTGGTCATCAAAAGGGGGTCTCTCATCTGAGGCTGGTACAATTTTTTACGTGGTGGGTCCCAAACCCAACGCACAACCCTGTGGAGAGGATGTTTCGCTTCTCACCTTAGCTCGCCTTCAAACGGATGTTCTAAGGCTACCCAGAGGATATTTGGTCATATGCCGGCAGTCGGGAGCTGCTTGAGCTATATGTAAAAKAATGCCGATGAATGAACTTTCTCACTTGCTTGAACTTCAGCCCATGACTCCACGTTACTAGGGGGAAATATCAAAAGCCGGATGTGATAACACATTTAAGCCTCCTCCAAATCAAAGGCAGTAAAAGAATTGTCTGCATAAAGTTCCAAGAAGATCCGACTATACATATCCAAACAGAAAAAAGTCAAACGGTGTGATATCACACGATCTTGGTTGTCAATCGACTGGCCCAAAACGTGAAATAATCTGGCCACCGAAGTGTTCTCTCAAAAAATCCATTGATTGATGCGATGTGTGGGAAATGGAGCCATCTTGTCGAAAGCAAATGTTGGTGAGGTCCCGAGCTTCAATTTCAGGCATTTTTAAATAAATATGAACCCGTGATTCCACCGCCCACAAATCAGGAAGAAATAGAAGCTCTTGAATCTCTTCATATTGGTCTGCATCAGAAATGTGGCAATTTTGTTTTTCTACATATTCATATAGACAGAAATGGGCCTCACCGCTGAACAAAATTTGGCTCGAAACCTTCGGGTCTTCTTGGAACTTTTCAAAAGCCCACAGAACGAAGCGATGTCGCTTGGGCTGGTCGAGCGACTTCAGTTCTTGCAAGTTCTAATCCTCACTGTCGCAGACAGTTTATGCACCCTTTGCAATTGCTCCGGAGATTATCTAGGTGTTTAGCTAGTGCAACAATAATGTGGTCTGTGCAATTAATTGAACAGCTTTAAGTTGGTATATCTTTAGCATATTATTATACTTAAAGTTCCAAGGAAGGGAGCCTAGAATCGAGCCTTGCGGTATTCCACTCGAAATAGAGTCGTCTGATTTCAAAATAACTCATAACACTTTTCATTTTGGGTGTGTGACAGCGATCAGCGCGCATAAAAATATTTAGTTGTTCCGCCTTTTCATTATTTGCCACTTACTGCGCACTTCGCAGTATCAACGACATTTTTAGTATGTCAATGGTGCACCTTTTTCATATTTTCTTTCTGATAATCCGCGGGTTTCTCGATTGTCACAGAGTTTTCTAAACAACTGTTTACTGCGGTTCCTTCAGAAGTTTCTTCTGGATATTTTTGTGCGATTTGATTACATTGTAGATGGCGTCTAGCTGATCCGCAGAGCTTTYTGAGTGCAGCTATTTCTTTATTCCACCAATATTCTCGATTCCAGTTATTGTAGTGAAGTATCCTACATATATGTACATAGTTRCGTCTTACGCTGTGAACAGCAGGACGCCATCGCCTTTTATATTTGCTGAACTCCAGACTATTTCCATAAGATCGGTGTGAAAACCTTTTTTTTCTAGCATCCTCACTAACATGTGCTTCTGCTGCGGCGTCCCATCTCTCTGGTATACGAGACTTCAGCACTAATAGCCATTGGTCACTATTTATAAAAATATCCGACACCGTCCACCTAAGAGCGTCTTTGGCAAACCTGAGATCCTTTTGAAGAGTATTTTGCGTTCCGCAATTGAATACCGTAAGATTCATTTCGCCGAGGACTTCTAGGATCAGACGCCACGTGAAACAATTATGATAAGTGGAGCGGGATATAAATGGGTTTATTTTACATGACCACATTGCATCTTTGCGGGATATACCTGAAGTCCATGAACTTTCCGAACACCTGGAGATACTGTCTGTTTTAGCAGATCTTGTGCTGCAGCCAATGAGTTTTATTTAATTGCAGTATCATCATTTTCCTAAAGATTTTGCCATCTACAAGTACTTGCGGTAAGTACTCAACTCTGAATGTGCCTCTATACAAAGCAAGCCGCTTGGATCGTTAGTGAATGACGTCAAGCTACAAGTCCTCCGTCTCCACAATATACTATATGTAGGGGCGACCTGTTTACGGGGTTGTAATGTGCCCCAGGTGGAAACCCCTAATTCAACGAGGACTAGGGGAGTATTCAACGAGGACTAGACGAGTATTCCCGAATTCGCCTCGTGTCTCTCGCGCGTTCTAGTGCTTTTCTCTAGCTTCTATTCGCAATCCTTTTGTAGTGTCTCGCATATCTCTTCTTGAGTAGTTATTTCATCCAAATCCTTGCACACAATCGTGGCGTTGTGGGTTTTGGGCTGTATCATAGGTAATTTAATATTTGCTTAATTTATCTACTTGCTGTTTCTTCAGACAGTTTTTTGCCTCTAATTGTATTGTTGAGATTTGGGAGAACAATTGAGTTTTCAAAACGAAACAGCAATGCAGAATAAAAGCGCTTTGTTTGGATTGCTGTGTCAGGGGAAAAGAATATGTTTCTACAAAAGTGCCACAGAATATAAATATGCAGGTATGTAAGTGTACATAGTTTTTTTTTATTTAAAAATACAAATTGAACTTATTTATCTTTCCTTGTAGATTTAGTGTCCGTTTGGATAGTTACAGTTTCCGAAAATTCTCAGGAAAGAAATCAAATATATGTAGTTGGTGTGGAACTATAACTGCTATTGGTGTTAAAGTGCTGATCTTGCATACTGCGTTCGCGCCTTYGAGTAACGAAATATCAAATGTTTTAAACTAAATAAAGAAATAACATTTTATAAAATCTATATACTTTTCGTAGTTTCTGAGGCCCGTCAACAAACGAAAAACATCTCTCTTCTTTTAAGGCGTGTTTGATCGCAGGAATGTATCAAAGCATTAGCCAAAAGGTTTCGATGATCTCGGAGTTTAGATATATTTTTAATTCTGCTATCTTCTACTTCTTTCTTTACCACAGGAATATCAAGGTCTTTATGGATATTTTCATTACGCATGTACCATGGTGAACACATAATTGTTCGATGTATTTTCGATTGGAACCTTTGTATTATATCAATATTTGTTGCACAGGTCGTACCCCACAGTTGAATGCTATACATCCAAATCGGCTTTWCGAAAACATTAGATAAAAGCACTTTGTTGGCTAGGCTTTGTTTAGAGTTTTTAGTTAATAGACAATTTAGCAGCTCCAATCTTCATACAAGTTTTCTAGAGATGTGTTTTCTCCACGTGAGCCTTCTATCTAGGTGAATMCCAAGATAAGTTACTTCGTTCGCTTGGGGTACTAAACTATTGTTTATTTTTACTGCGGGCACAGTCTAAGCGAAAACGTAACATGCTTACACTTCTGCTCATTCACACTTCTATGCCATTTCGCTAGCCATTCTTCGACAGAACTTAAATCTCCGCTAATTTTCTTGATGTTAAAATGTGGCAATAGTTACAGCTCACTATAGCTGTGTCATCTGCAAAGGTTTAGGGTCAATACATTGTTAGCTGTTGGAAGATCTGCTGTAATATGATGTATAGCGTTGGGCCCTGTGGTACTCCAGTCCTTATCTGTATTTCATCAGATATGAAATCGCCTACTTTCACCATAAATTGTCTATTATTTAAATCCAATGTTTCAAGTATACAATTCTGAAGGTAAAATTAATCTTATATAAAAGGCCTTCGTGTCGCACTTTATCAAACGCCTGAGCTAAATATAGCTGAACAGTGCTCCTAGTGCTCAAATGCTTTCCTTATTTTGTTAGAAATTCTATTTACTTSCTCTATTGTGCCATGTTTCGTACGAAATCCGAATTGATTCGTTGGTATTGTATCATTTTCGTGGAGGAAAGAAGATATCTTTGATAGTAATACTTTTTCAAATACTTTAGAAAGACAGGGTAGAAGACTGATTGGTCTGTATGAAGACGACTGTGTTAAGTGTTTCCCAGGTTTCTCTATCAAGATAATCTGCGACTTTTTCCATGAAATTGGATAGTATCCGAAACTAAAAATTGCTATTGAAGAGCAAAGAGAGCACCTCTACAGCAATAGCTTGTAACTCAATTAGCATTTTTGGGGAAATATTATCATGTCCCGGCGACGTTTTTGGATTAAGTTCTATTATAATTCCAATAACTTCAGTAGGTAAAGTTTTGAAAGACTCGAACGAGTCTTTAGCAAGTTCTTTGGGAAATTAGGTTGAAATACCTTTTCTAGGTGATTTGCAAAACAATTAGCCTTCTCTTGGTCACTTTGAGCCCAATTTCCGCCCAAGTCGATTAGTGGCTTCATGACCTTTTGGGCTTTCCGAATGGATTTTTGCTTGTTTGAATTTAGACACAGCTTCTTTATATACATACATCATTAAATTCTCTTATACTTTCRTCAATGTATCTTCCTGTATTTATTTTGCTACCAATATTGATGAGGGTGCTGATATATTTTCTAAACTTAAGCCAATTAAATGTATGTGAAATATTTGTAAGATAAGGATGCATGCATCAGCTTCTTTGTAAAATATGGTCGGATGAAATCATGTCAAACGATTGGTATTTAAGTGTGCTATGCCCAATCCACAAAAAAGGAGTCATCACAATCTGCGCCAATTACCGAGGTATAAGCCTCCTCAACATCGTTTAGAAGGTTCTATCGAGCGTATTGTGTGAAAGATTAAAGCCCACCGTCAACAAACTGATTGGACCTTATCAGTGTGGTTTTAGACCTGGAAAATCAATAACCGAACAGATATTCACCATGCGCCAAATCTTGGAAAAGTGAACGAGGGCAATACGAAATATATCCTGTCATCAAACAAACAATCGTCACACTCGCGACATGGCTCTCACGTCACTGTTTACAGTCATATCTTTGAACTAGTAGATAATTTCGTCTACCTTGGAACCAGCGTAAACACCACCAACAATATCAGCCTGGAATTCCAACACAGTATAACTCTTGTCAACAGGGGCTACTTCGGACTGAGTAGGCAATTGAGAAACAAAGTCTTTTCTCGACGAACAAAAACCAAACTCTATAAATCACTCATAATTCCCGTCCTGCTATACGGTGCAGAAGCATGGACGATGACAACAACTGATGAGTCAATGTTGCGAGTTTTCGAGAAAAAAGTTCTGCCAAAGATTTATGGTCCTTTGCGCGTTGGTCACTACACGGTGAATATCGCATTCGATGGAACAATAGCTACGCTGGCTGTGTCATGTTGTTCGAATGGACTCTAGCTCTGAAAGTATTCGACGCTGTACCCGCCGGGGGAAGCAGGGGAAGAGGAAGACCTCCACTCCGTTGGAAGGACCAGGTGGAGAAGGACCTTACTACGCTTGGAATATCCAATTAGCGCCAAGTAGCGAAAAGAAGAAACGACTGGCGCTCTGATGTTAACTCGGCTATAATCGCGTAAGCGGTGTCTGTGCCAATTGAGAAGAAGAAGATTTGTAAGAGAAACTTTTGGCTCAAACATCATGGACTGTTCGTATAACGTTACTAGTACAGGAGAATGATCAGATGATAAGTCTGTACATGTATCCTCTGTAATAAGCGATCTATATATATTTTTGACTACAGCAAAATCTATTAAGTCTGGTATTTTTTTCTATCACGGGGCCAGTATGTCGGCTTACCAGGAGATATTATATCCAGCTTATTATGTTTATTCAAAATGGTGTAGCACAGCTGTCGTCCTTTCGGATTAATAAGACGTCAACACCAGTACGTGTGTTTTGCGTTATAATCTCCAGCTGCTAGAAATCTTTAACCTAGTGTTCCAAAAAAGTCCTTGAATTCGCTATCTGAAATATTAAAACGAGGTACACAGTATATAGCCGTAAGGTTCAAGTCACAATCCCGATTTTTTAGTGATATTGTGTAGCTTGTAACTGTGGTGTAGCATGAGATTCTGAGCATAGTGGTTTAAACGATTTTTAATCAGCACTTCGCGCTTTTCCATCCGGATGATTTGTAACATAGAGTATAAAACCCGGTATATTGAAATAATTTTTAATTGTTAGATAAGTTTTTGATAAAAGCATTGCACCTATATTTCTTTCAGACAGAAAACTAATGATCTCTAATTTATGTTGATTAATACCGTTAGCTTCCATATTCAGATATTTAGTATGCTAATTTTTTACTTAGTAAATTTTGCGGCATTTGATTTTGTGATTTTATTGCATTGTGTCATACACTGCGAAAGATTTGTAAGCATTGTTTCAATATCTCCATTTGGAGGATTTTGCGGCAGTTGCATTTGTACAATGTTGTCTTTCACCATAGTGAAGATTTGAAGTAATAAGATTAGAAATATTATCTGAGGTTGCAACATTTCAAATAATCATGCATTGCACAGTATAATCGACTTAGAGTAGCGCGCAGATTCGATGTCGTGTCGCAGTGCAGATCGAATGTTCCCTCCTTTTTTTTTTTTAAGAAAAAGCGATGAAACTTCAAATTTACTAGGTAATGTTTATTGACATTCGAAAGAACATTCTTTGGAATTGTAGTTTTAAAGATTATCTCCTTCAAATATTGGCCGCGGCTACGCCTCAGTTGGTCCATCTATTGAGTTCAATTTTCGATGACTCGTTCGAGCATTTCGACTGATAACTGATGAATGACGTGATGTTTTGCTCCCAGTCATGAGTCGAAGCGGGATTATCGGCATAAATTTTAGGTTATACATATCCTCACAAAAAAAAATCTAAGGGAGTAATATCGCGGGATCTTGATGGTGAATAAATCGAACCTAAATGTGAAATTATCTGCTAAATTCATTGATTGTTGCGACTTGTGGGAAGTAGTACCGTCTTGTTGAAACTAAATGTTGTCGAGATCCCGATCGGCCGGACGTCGGATTTTCTTGGAACTTTTCAAGAGTCCATGGAGCGAAGAGAGCCCGATTGGAAGGTCGAGCCTCTTCGGCTCCTGCACATGCTGTAAATGTCGTTTAATACGTCAGTTCGAATTGCTGTGAATGGCGCCGAATCGAAGTTATGGCTGCTATGTTTTCTTCACTGCTTGCTATTCGGTCGAATATTATTATGTTGACCATAAGTTGAGCGTAATAATGTTGAAAGATTTGTAAATGTTGCTTCATGATGAAATATCAACCAAAAATAAGATGACAGCTTGAGACGACTCCTGCGTGATTTTCCAAAAAATATTATTCAAAAAAGTACCTATAATTGGATAACTCTTTATAAAGCGAATGATAATTTTCTGATGTGGGACCATCGTTTTTGTTGCTTGGCAGTATGTAGTGTCGTCGTATGCTGTCATCTTGCACACTCAGCAATGTGGTGTTCGCAGGTGTGGTTTGTATTTGTAGAGTGAACCAGTTTTTTTACATGTGGTATAGTGGTGTGCACATCTATGGGGAAGTTTAACTCATTTAACCAGCTGTTTTTCAGCTGTTAAATAGGATATCTCCCTAATTTACTAGATTAGCAAGTTTCGCCATACAAAAATGACAATTCTCAATCTTGTCCTCGAAGAGATTTCAAACTCATAAATTCAAAATCTTACAGTGCGACTATGACTTATCGCTATCTGTTTGTAAGTAGAGAAATTTATCATATTACCACAGCTGAGTTTAAAACTAACAGAAAAAATTATAACCAAACAAGAAAAAACAAGTGTTCAAAAACAAAAGCAACAAAAAAAGTGTGCAATATTTGCACCAAATATTTGAAATAAACGACTTTTATTATTTGTGAATTTTTCAAGACCAAATTAAAATCTCTATCGGCAGTCTCTATCTCTTAATAAATAGATAAATAGATAGATGAATTGTAATCACTTAAAATTTTTTGATCAAACATTGCATTAGAATTTTCATAAATTTTTTATCTTTTCTGCCACCAAGACGAAACTTTTCCAAGCTTCAATTTCCAGAACAATTATAACCATGACGCTCCGAACACATAGACATCGACACGACATGACAGCACGACAGTGAACTGTAGATGGCGTCGTGAATCCTTCTAAATGAACATTTGTAAGAAGGTAGCGACAAAACAATGGTACGCATGTGCACAAGACAACACAGCTGTCCATTTTGCATATACACATTTCGTTGTAGCCATACTAATACCTTTCACATCAATGAAATTTTAATATCTTGTTCAAAGTGAAATATTTTATGCAAAGAATAAGTAAATAGGTAAATTTATTTGTTTTAAATTATCAATTGTTATTACAAATGATATAACAGAGCTATGTATGCTTTTATTTGTCAAATAAGGTCAGGTTTGTTAGAGGTTTGTTAAGGCCCGGGATTCTGCGTACATCAGCAGGGATCACATCACCTCACTAGCGCCCGGAAAACTCCTAGAACTATTCAGGCTGCTGGGGCTCTGGGAGGTCATGTGATATAGGAGAGGGCACAATAGACCTTAGGTCGCGGTGYATTACCTCAAATATTCTATCTAACTATCTATCTAGAGCTTTAAATAACTTTACACTTTACATATACGTGGCATCACTAGTCTCTCCTGACAACCTGCAGTCGTGCAGCTGTCTAAACAACTGTGTTCATAAGAACGTGTTTATTTTAATATTTTACAGATATTGCAGTCTGTCACGCTCTATGTGTTCAGCACTTGATAAAATCTCTATGCCTCATAATTGGAAGTATTTGAGGACCATGGCCTTTAAATTTTTCAATACTAAGCTTCAGAAATATTTATTAATTACAAATTCTTTTCACGGTGCGCAGAAACCAAATAATGACTGGAAAAATATATTTTATTACCAAGTAGCCGAAACAAGCTKAAAATATAAAGTAGTAATATCACAAAACTAGGGGACATTTGATACTTTCATGAACATATTATATTTATAATCTGGGCACTTAAAAATATCAAAATTCGATAAGATATTCTGGGCCTGAAAATGCGTTTTTGAATTAGAGTTGAAGTGTGTGTATATACATTTTGTGTAAAAAATGAAGGTTAAAGAATTTTTAAGTCCAAAATAAGTTTCATATCGTATTTGAAATAAATTATAATTAATTTCTTACAATTAAATTAAGCAGTTTCATGTATACAATGATAAACAAGTAAGGAGTACTAAGTTCGGGTACAACCGAACATTTCATACTCTTGCAATTTGCAATGATGAACGCCGGTGTTATACTTTCAGGTACATAAGGCTTGTTAGCTATTAAGTGGCTAGGGCGCGGCTTCCCCCAAATTTATTCTTTAAAAGCACTTAATTTTATTAAGATAACTTACATATTGCCCGATACATGTAGTATAAAGTTTGAAAATCTTTATATTAGGTATATGGGGGCTCTGGAAAGTATTGACCGAACCCTTTTTTGATACACAGATATATTATTATCAGGATATATATATACACATTGACCCTTATTTTCTGTCAAAATTCAGCTAAAAATACTAAGGTCCACATATTCGGTACTATTGGCTTAAACACTGATAGTTGAATTTGGACAATTTTTGTTAAACAGGTGGCATAATTCAAAAGCATTAGTCGTTCAAAGTATATTCAATTATATTCATGAATTCTTGATATGCACACATGAAAGTTAAAGCCACCTTTCCTTGATTAGTCGATATTTTGACTGTCGGTACTAGGTGCTTGAACAGTGATAGTTGAATTTGGACAATTTTTTTTAACAGGTGGCATAATTCAAAGGCATTAGTCGGACAAAGTTTATCAATTATATTAATTATTTCTTCATGCGTACACAGGAAAGTGAAAGAATCAAGCCGAATTTAAAATTGTGTTACTTCGGAAGTAGGCGTAGTTGTAGTCCGATGTCACTCATATCGGCACTCATATGACAAAGGAATGTCAGTAGAATATCTTTTCATTCTGATTATTTATATATATCACTTTATATCTATCTCGCTTAGTTTTGGGTGATACGTACAACCATTAGGTGAACAAAATATTTATATTCTGTAGTAGCATGCTGCAGGAGTATAAAAATGTGGCAGCCAACCAATCATCGAACATATTATTATCAAGTTGGCGTAACATTTTTTCTATCAACCTTTATTTTATGTTTTATTTCCTTTGAACCTTTGTATAACCATACTATTATATACACAGTTGAGACCGAAAATACGTGATCAGACTCCATGAACAAATAAATAATAACCTTGAAAATTTGAAAATAATATTACAAATTTGACCTTATGTATATGAGCATCCGCAGACACTACCGTTTATAATGACACTACACATAATTGAAATATATATACAATAAACGAAATATATTTGCTGATCACAACAACAGTGCTGATGGTAACTTCGAAGTGACGCTTGCAACAAAAGCAACAATTTACTCAGAAGGATTAGTCGAGTGGAAACCTCCTGCAATTTACAAATCGTCCTGTGAAATAGATGTAGAATATTTTCCTTTTGACGAACAAACATGTGTTCTCAAATTTGGCAGTTGGACATATGACGGGTTCAAGGTATGTTAATTAAATGTACTATATACTTATTAAAAGTCTTTAATAAAAGTAAAACAGTTACGTATGCATATTACTACATTTATCAAATTTCTGTACTTAAAAATATTTAGAAGGTGCTGTATTTCGCATTTTAGTCTGCATTATAACATAAGGTCAATATCATATTCAAAGCATTTTTAAATAATATTTTATTCATATAATTTGTTAAAATATGCAATGCATTTATTTTGTGTTTATGAATGGCACTGTGCAAATAAATAAAAAAAAATTTAATAAAACATGTATTTTAATTTTAATTATTTACTTTATTGGCAAAACTTCCATTTTACATATTTTCAATGCAATGAATGCAAAATAAGACTCATGCAAATGTTGACAGTTCATGAGTATCCGTATGATTTAGGGATGTCTAGCCTTCAAGGATTTCATACTGCTGCATACACATACATACTAATGGGGTTTACGAATATTAGGCATTGCATGCGTTCTTTGCACATACCGTTTATAAAAGCAACTTATATAGAGTACGTTAGCCAGAAGTAAATAAAAATTAAATTTAAATATTTTTTCTTTTAACGCGTGATAACTCCTTGTAAGGGCAACCTTACCTAGTAAAAAATAAAACTCAGATGCGATATTAAAAGGTAGTATTAAGTTATAAAAACATGTGATATATTTATATAAATTACTAGGATGAGTTGAATTCCGTGTGATTTTCTGTCTGTTCATGCAAACGATAAATTGATACAAAGGGAAAGTTGGTGTTGTAGATAGATGGCATCAAGCCATTGTCGCATCCACAAAACCAACAAAGCTATTGGCTGTTTAATTTGCAAAAAAATTTAGACTGCCGTGGACAGGACTACATTAATGGTAAAAATATGAGCCTTAAAATTAGGGAGCGCAAAATCGCTTAAAATATAAAAATCAATATACAGTTCTTTCGCCCTCTGGTTTCCACGCGCTGAATTTGGTTGTAGTCTGAAATATTTTCTGTAGCAACACACAACAATGCAAAATTCTGAAATCCAGAATGCAGAATTCACTTCACCAACTTTATAATGGGATACACTTAAAATACCGAAGTTCAAAATACCGAYACATCAAACTATCGAACCAATCAGAACTCCAACCAATCAGAACACCAATAAATCAACATATAGACAAAACAAAATGCCGACATTTAAACATTTTTTAATCGTGTTCGCCCTTAGTTCTATTGAAACACAAAAAAAGAATTATACTGACAAAGGATTATGATCCTAAGCGTATACACTTAAAATACCGAAGTTCAAAATACCGACACATCAAACTATCGGCAAATCAAAACTCCAACCAACCAGAACACCAAAAAATCAACACATTGACAAACCAAAATGCCGACATTTAAAATTTTTTTAATCGTGTTCTTAGTTCTATCGAAACACAGAAAGAGAATTCTACTGACAAAGGGTTATGATCCTAAGCGTGTTCGTGGTCGGAAGCCGAAGGCCGCAGGGCCTCAACTAACAACGCCATCTTTTGCTTGATTTGTCGGTGTTTTGATTAGTCGATCTTTTGGCTGTTGGGATTCTAAATTTTGAGATTTTGATTGTCGGTAGCTTGATAAATGCTTTGAAAGAAAGTAATAAACTCAGCCTAAGATGAAACTGGATATATATGAATAAATTTGAGTGCGTTTTGATGGCCTCCATATGATTTCAAAGCCTTTAGTCAATCAATAAAACATAACTGATAGAGTAGAAATAGACTGACGGTGATAATTTATTTTTATATCTTTTTTACTGGCGCAGACACTGTTTACGGTTATAGTCCGGTGTACAATAGCGGAACAGTTCTTCTTTATTTTCGCTGTATGGTCCTTCCAACGGAGTTTATGCCTTTCTTTCACAGTTGGAGCAGCGTAGCCGATGTCTCTTAATTCGCTGAACTAAGTGAATGGCGTCGTATATCTCGCCAATTCGCAAACCATAAACATTTAGCAGAACTTTTCCCTCCAAAAATCTCGTAAGGCCTATTCATGAGATCTTGTCATTGTCCGTGCTGTGCAGATCGACCCTCTTTTCACCGGTCTTTTCCAAGATTTGACGCATGGTGAATATGTGGCCAGTTGTTGATTTTCTAGGCCTTAAACGACCCTAATTAGGTCAAATAAGTCTGTTGGGTTTTAATCTTTCACACAATATGCTCGATAGAACCTTATATGCGATGTTGAGGCGGCTTATTCCTTGATAGATGGCTTAGAATATGGGGTCTTTTTTTTTTTGTGAATTGGGGAGAGTTCACTTAAATTCCAATCGGCGAGCCCTCTTTCGCCTCATCATATTATAAAATGAAGGTGATGCACATTTCTTATCAATTCCTCGACGACGTGTTTGAACTACTTCTTCTTTAAAGTCGGGCAATGGGACGTCTGCAGTCTCATCATCGATTGGTGAATCAGGTTCACCATCCCCAGTTGTTAAGTAATTTTTACCATCCAGCAGTTTAAAGTAAAGTTTCCTCCATAATCTCAGTATGCTCTGGGCATCAGTCACTAAATCTCTTCTGGGGTTTCCACAACAGCATACCCYGCTTTGAACACCTCCACCTTCAAAATCTTCGAAATCATGCATTTTGGTCTCTCTCTTTTGTTGTTTGCAAATGCGTCTCGCTTCCCTCTTCAGCTCTCGGTATCTTTCCCATCTCCCTCGTGTGGTGGTCGATTGTAACTTTGCGATGTTGACAGTCTGCTTTCCTTCCGCTGCGACACGGCACTCCTCATCGAACCAGCTGTTCTTTTGCCTTTTTCGTAAATCAATGCAGCTGTACGTAACATGCTGACGAGTGCTCTCAGAAGTGCAATCGAGTATAAAACTGGTTGACTGCCTAACGCGATTGCAGCTTCTGGACGTCGGGCCTTTCTTGTGATTGTTGATGTGAATTTTTTGCTGCACAGAGACTGGTGCTTATCTAGGCTGCAAGAAGACAGTGGTCCGCGTCGATGCTAGATTACGCACGTCTAAAACACTAGAGATGTATTTTCAGTCTATCACAACAGGATTAATTTTGTYCATGAGTTACCGATCCGGAGATAGCCAGATAGCTAGCTGAATTTTCCTATGTTGGAACTTAGTTCAACGTTTCAGGCCGCGGCGAAGTCAGTCAACGTTAACTTATTGAGAGATGCTTCATCATAATTTTTTTTTTTACGGACAATTAGGATAAACCTATCTTCTCTTCCCACTCCGGCGTTGAAGTCACCAAAACGACTTTGACATCTTSGCAGGGCATTTCTCATACTTAGGTGGCTCTAGCGCACCACCCTATGGAGGGGTGTTTCGCCGTCTCATCTTAGCTCGCCTTAAAACGAATGTTTTTTTGGTTACCCAAAGGATACTTGGTTTAAGTCCGGTAGTCGTGAGTTGCTTGAAAAACATACGTAAAAGAAACGTTTCTGACCACGCCCAAGTGAAATACGCTCAGAGAACTTTCCTCACTTGCGTGAACATCTACACATGGCGAACTAGTGCTATTTTTTATTGTGAAATATGTTCACTATTGACGCTATTTTCATAATTCCCAGCGATAACTATAGGGAGTGTCGGGAAAGTAATAGGACTGATTTCCTTCCACCATGACTGTAATTCGGAGCTTGCGCCCACCGACTGGATTCGGTAGACGGTGTTCCTAGCTAACGAACGTGTGGCGTTTCGCGACGTGTTTTTATGAGTGGCGTAAGCCGAAAATGCAAGGTTCGTTAGAGCAGAGGTACGCGATTAAATTCTGCGTAAAACTCGGTAAATCTGCGACAGAGACATTTGATATAATCAAGCAGGCTTACCCAGATGTTGTTTTAGCAAGCAGTGGTGTGTAGGTGGCACTAGGCCTTTTTGGAAGGTCGAGAGAGTCCGCTGATGAAGACCGGAAAATGAGCATATCCAAAGTGAAAACGATGATCATTGTCTTTCTTGACATCAAAGGCGTTGTCCACCACGAATTTGTTCCTCCTCGAAAAACCGTCAACGCCATTTTTTAGGGAGAAGTCCTTAAGAAAAGGGTTAATAGGATCCAACAAGACATCGCAGCCGATTGGAAGTTGCACCATGACAACGCTTCGGCTCACACCACCGGACTTTTATTACCTTTCCCGCCTGAAAAAGCAGATGAAAAGCAAAATAAATGGTTTCTAAGTGAACTAGTTACAGAACTAGTTACCATCATGACAGCTCAAGTTATGGAAATTGCAACAAATACYTCAATTCACGATATCAATCWTAACCCCCATATACCTAATATAAAGTTAATCGAGCTTCCGGGTGACCTTGTACAATATATATTGCCCAATATGTGAGTAATCTCAGTGAAAATGAGAAAGCGTGTTTTCCTCATAGCAGTGTATCTTTCTACCTAAAATACAAGTAGATACATTAGAGCGAAACTCTATATGATTAGTTTTTTAGTATGTGACATGTTAATAGTATGTGGTATTGGGAAAAATCTGATCGATACTACCCCAACTTCCATATACTACATATAATTGCTTTCGCTATTCTGACAAACCTTATGTGTCTGCCATTTTATGGGTTATGTAGAGTATATGTATTCCGATGCTGTAAGGTATTTCTCTGGGGTTTGATTATTCCAAGTTACAAGAGTATAAAATGTTCGGTTGCACCCGAACTTAGTCCTTCCATACCTGTTTACAAGATTTTTATTGATATTTAGCAGTAAAAAAATCATCGAATTAAAGGCTTGAGAATGGGAGCTCTATAAAACATAGTGCTTTCTGGTTGGCATGATTTCAAATTAAACAAATTGAAAAAAATTCTACTTTAGCAATAATTTCGCTATCGGATTGACCTTTGCCAAAGAAACAAGTTCAGAAAATGGTGTACACTAGAAAATTTTTTTTTCTGGATTTTACCTTTTCGAATTTTTAAGAATGCTTTAAATTAACATTTTCCAAAATCCAAATCATGAGTGATGTGGAATATGGTGGTGAAATATCTCTCTGCCGCCTTTTTGTCTTTTGTATTTCGCGGCTATGTATAAAGCGCTACAGAGCTCGTGTCTGGTAATACTGAAAGGCCTTGATAAAACCTACAGAACGATGTTGTGCATGAATAGTTTGGATATTGCGTTCAATAGTTATAGGCGTGTAACATGGAGTTTTGGGTGATGGYACTCTATAACTTCGAACTGCGGAGCAATGGTTTCGACAATTCAGAGCGCGTGAAAACGACACCATGGATAAGCCAGACTGCGGAGGACCTGCGATGACGAATATCGATCAAATTATGGAAAACATCGAGCTATACCGGCATGTGGCRTCTGGTGACATCGCCCAGAAGATAGGAGTTAATAACCAAACCATTTTAAACTATCTGCAGAAGGCTGGATACACACAAAAGCTTGATGTTTGGGTGTGTCATGATTTGACGAAAAAAACCTTCTGGACCGAATCAACGCGCGTCGAAGGTCGGTAAATCCTCCCAAACAGTGGYCAAGCCGGAATTGGCTGCCAGGAAGGTTTGCTGTATGTTTGGTGGGATTTGAAGGGAATCATCCACTATGAGCTGCTCCCATATGGCTAGACGCTTAATTCTACCATCTACTGCGAATAACTGGACCGGTTAAAGCAGGCGATCGACCAGAAACTTCCAGGATTGGCAAAAAGGAAGGGTATAGTGAACTCCACACCACAAACTTCGTTGATGACTCGTCAGAAGCTGCGGAAGCTCGGATGGGATGTTCTATCGCATCCACCAAGTGATTACGACCTGTTTCTGTTAATTGCGGACGTCCTTGTTGGTGTAAAGTTTAATTCAAAAGAGGCTTGTGAAAAGTGGCTGTCCGAGTTCTTCGCAAATAAGAAGAGGGGATTCTACGAGGAGGGTATTATAAAAGATTAACGAACGAAACGGCGAATATTTAAACTAAATCTGATCACTGTAACAATTTTTATAAAGCATTGAAAACAGAGCAAAAAAGCGGAAGGCAACTATATACAACAAAGATTTTTTTATMAAATTTTAAAGAAATCGGTTAAGGAGAGGTCATAATTTCGTTTGTGGTAAGTTAATTAAAGAGTTAATACTCTCTTTCTAAAAATCATTTAACAGTCAAATACAATTTTCTGAAAAGTATGATAAATTATACAAAGCTTGTGTAATTCCTTCTCTTAAGTCTCCAACAGCAAATCTTACTCCTACATTATTTCATCGCATTTCAAGATGATTTTCATATAATTTTCGCTAAGTGGTTCTATAGCTTTTAAGATAAGTTAATAAGATATGCAATTTGATTTAATCCATTCATGATTTTATCGAGTAGTGACGTTGAATATTTTCGCTACATTTTTATGCTCTTGCAACATGTTGCAATGAAATATAATATTTTTGCTTACCCAGAGGTTGTTTGTATCATTATATATATGTATCTCGTGATAACGAGATGAGTTGATTTCGGAGTAACTGTCTGTCTACTTTGGTAAGTTTAATGTACAGGGTGGCTGATGAATTTTGCTACATTAAGAAACTCAAATAATTTTTTTTTCAGAGTATGGAATTCATTATTCTTTTCCTCATATTAAAGCTCATTCAATTTTATTAAATATAGCATAATTAGTTTTAAAAATAATGGAGTTTAAATGCCCCCCTGCTCGTTGATGCATGTGCGGCATCTTACCAAAAAATTGTTCATTACTGCTTGGAGAGTTGAGACAGGAATAGCCGCAATTGTTTCTCGAATGGATTGCCTTAGTTGATTCAAATTTGTTGGTCTTGCTTTTTAGACTTCCTGTTTGCAATAACCCTACAAGAAAAAGTCAGGTGCAGTAAGGTCAGGCGACCTGGGTGGCCAACGGAATGTGGAGTTTCTGGATATCAGCTTATTGGGAAATTTTCGTCGCAATTCTGTCATAACAGGTTGAGCTATGTGAGGAGTTGCGCCATCTGGCTGAAACCACACAGAGTTGAAAGAAATTCTCATTCGGCGTAATTCTGGATAGAAAAACTATCTCAACATGCTCGAGTAACGCTCTCCAGTAACCGTAACTGTGTGACTGTTTTCTTCGAAGAAGTAGGGCCCGACAATGCAGCGTGATGAAACTGCACACCACACTGTGACACGAAGTGGATGCAATTCCGTCTCATGGAGTATATGAGGGTTGGAAGCACTCCATATCCGACAATTTTGTTTGTTTATGTTGCCGTTTAAATCGAAATGGGCCTCGTCAGACATGAAAAGACAGTTCAACATGTTTCCATCTTCTTCCACCATTTGAAGCATCTTCTGGCAAAATTCCAAGTTAATCGGCAAGTCTGCAGCGTTCAGTTTGTTGGCCATTTTAATTTTATATGGGAATAAGTCCAAATCTTTGTGCATAATTGACTGTAATAACTGTCTGCTTACATCCATTTGAGTAGATAAGCTTCTTGTCGAAACACGTGGATTGTTTTGTATAGCAGAAGCTACAGCAGCGATTGTTTCCTCCGTTGAAGGGTTTCGATGGTAAGGTCTGTTGACTGTTCTATGCTCGGCAAAATTGTTTACAAGTCTCATTATGGTCCATCTGCTCGGAGGATTGCCGCCAAACGTGCGCCTATACTCTCTTTGAACCGAAACTACGGACTCCAGTGCGTAATAGCGGCGGACAATCCAAATTATTGTTTCAGTGTCCCAGTTATTCATTTTTGGTAAATGTAAAAGTCAATCTGCAAAATAAAAAAAAAAAAACTTAACCAGATTCATTAAATAGAAAAAAAGTTATTTATTTTTTTTTTTGGTAGCGGCTTTTATCAGCCACCCTGTATATTAGAAATGTGTGGGTTTTTACTACTTTATACGTGTTGTTCACGATTTTTCGCGAATAGCTCCCCCTTTATATCGGTTAATGCTTAAAGAAGTAAAGTTAAAGTTGAGAAATGAGTGTATGAGTGCTTTTGTAACACTATGATGTAAGTTAATGGAGCCAGCCGTACTGTGTATACTAGAAACAGAGCTACATAACACAAACGTGAATTCCGGTGGGTATATTGCAATATTACAGCGTAGACAAAATGATAATAAATATCACTCAGTTGCATATTTGACGACGAAAGCAACCGGCAGAAATGTGTAATGAGAACAGTACACGAAGAATATGGCCACCAAGGAGTGGAGTAGTGTGCAAATCAAATCCAAAAGCACTACTACCTTTCACAAATAAATTTATTCTCGAGTTTTTGAAATGTATATATGAAATGTATATATTACTTTGGCTCACCCAGAAGTAACAAGCGAAACCTATATAGCATTCCGAAGCAGATCAGTTCGGGCCTTTTGATCTTTGAACTCGAAACACAAACATGTGGACGGTTTTACTAAATTTGTAAAGCTGTATACTGTGAATAATAGCTCATGTGTGCTTTAGAAGAACTTTGTAGATTATAGTCGTCCTCAAAGCGTCATAAGTAAACGGGGAACAGCTCAGCTCTACACTTTCAATGAATTTGAATGTTTTTGTGAGGAATGCAATGTTAACAACATCCATCAAGTCGATGGGAAGGAAAAGGATACGGTGTCGTTCTGATACGATGAATGCCCAGCATTCGTGAGAGTGAGGTGAACAGTGCTGATTCAAATTGCA
>NW_017536308.1:38954-40001 GCF_001853355.1 Bactrocera latifrons | reverse complement strand
AGGCTTGATCTGCAGAAGGTGTCCACTGGATTTTAGTGTTGTCCTTCTTCTTGGCATGCTTGAGAAAGTCCGTCAGTGGTGATTGTATCTGGGCCGCTTGAGGGATCGCTCGCCGGTAGTAGTTGACTATTTGGAGGAAACGACGTAGATCGCTGACGGTTTCTGGCTTTGTTTAGTCGGCGATTGCTTGCGTGCGTTCGGCGGGTGGAGTGTAGCCGTCTTTGTTTAAGGGGGACCACAGGTAGATGACTTCAGACTTGCCAAACTGGCACTTCTTTGGATTGATGGTGAGATGATGTGCACGCARGACTTCAAAGATGGTGGTGAGATGTCGTAGGTGCTGTTCGTGGGACTGAGAATAGACAATCAGATCTTCTCTGAAGCAGCCCACGAAGTCTAAATCTCTGAGGATGTTGTCCACGTGTCTTTGAAAGGTCTGCGTGGCATTGCGTAGTCCGGGTGGCATACCCAGAAATTTAAAAAGTCCAAAAGGAGTGGTTACAGCTGTTTTGGCGATGTCTGTATTCRCGTTTAGTTTTCGATAGTCACCTGTGGTGCGCCATCCACCAGTTTTCTTTGGCACCATATGGATAGGACTGGCCCATGGACTGCTCGAGGGACAGATCACGCCATGATGTAGCAGGTGGTCAAAGTCATCTTTAGCTATTTGTAGTTTCTCGCCGGTGCGACGTCGTGGGCGCTCAAATACTGGTGGCCCAGTTGTCTCAATGTGATGAGCGACTTGACTGTCAGTGGCTGTGACAGGATTGGTGCTGGGATGAGTTATGTTGATGAATTGGTTGAGTAATTCCAGGTATTTGGCGTCATGTGCACCAGGACAGATTAAGCGGTCGATTGTTGAAATGCTGTGTACCGTGGCCTCAGATAGTGTGCCCTGAGTTATGCATGACGTGGTTGTATCGATGAGACATCGTCCTTTGAGATCTAGAAGCAATGCAAAGTGGACCAGGAAGTCTGCACCGAGAATGGCTGATTTAACATTTTTCGACCGTAGGTTCGGATAACGGTCCCGTTGGCTGTGAAGAG
>NW_017536308.1:36081-37814 GCF_001853355.1 Bactrocera latifrons | reverse complement strand
ATGCGTCATTTGTGATACGGGCCACCTGTAACACTGCTTCAACCTGAACAAACCACAAACGAGGCTGGATGGACCAGAACTGCGGGAG
Organism: Bactrocera latifrons; assembly: GCF_001853355.1. Classification (NCBI taxonomy): domain Eukaryota; kingdom Metazoa; phylum Arthropoda; class Insecta; order Diptera; family Tephritidae; genus Bactrocera; species Bactrocera latifrons. The sequence goes on along the minus strand of NW_017536308.1, from coordinate 37,726 downwards.
TTTGCAACTGGACACAGCTACAACTGATGCAGTGTTCTGGGTTACATCGGCGGCGTCACCGATGGGAGGTGTTGGGTCGATTGTGGTCATGTTCGAAGAGATTGGTGTTAAGACGTTTGGATTACTAGTGGACGTGTTTAACGAGTTCAAATTCACTGATTTGTTTGGCGTATGCTCTAACGGCATGTCAATGAATTGATTGAGAACACGTGGTCACTGCTTAGCACGAATTTTAGACAGTGATGRATGAGAAATTACAACGAGCGTGAATTTGCAATTAATATTAACATTTGCGCTTATTTGTCTGTATATTTTGTTAACTAATGAATATCAAAGTGTTTCAATTTGAAAACACGCGGCGCGTCAATACACGTATGGGGAAAAATTACACTTTAACGCGTGGAGTGACAGAGTTTTGAAATCCAATTTAATCACGTCGCGGAGTCAATAATACGGAGCTATCATAAGATTGTCCATTTATTACAAAATTCACTATAATTATTATAGCGTCTTATCCAAAAAATAGCTATTTTACGTTTTAATATTTGACGATAAAGTTGGATGAAAGTACGGCGGAGCGCTAAACATGTGGTCCGCTCCCTCGAGTGGTTGAAGTAAAAGAGAAGGAGTCGTCTGTGCATGGCTGGAGTTTCTGTTTTCTACGGCGTCATAATGGCCGACTCATTGAGTCGTCACGCCGCGTAATGGCTGGTGAGTGCCGGTCGTTGGAGAGAGATGGCAGATGGGTGCTGTTAGCAAAATCAGCTGTGGGCTGGCGTGGCGTAGTTGCCACACATATATAGTGATTACTTTGAGATTTCGTTGAAGAGAATTTTCTATAGTATTTGTTTCTAAGATTTTTTAAACGTTTGAGGTTCTTAGTGTACCAAGGCAACTTATATGGTTGTATATAAAGGATTTTACGATGTAGTGATCCTTACTCGCTGACGGGATTTTACAGAAGAAAGCATAAACTCAAAGTTGCAGTGGTTTGATGCCTTGCCTTTTCAAAAACGAATGTAAGTGTAAAGCGACGATACGATTAAAGACAACAACAGGATTGCATACGGTTGCATTTTAAAAGTAATAGACCATGGTGTTGCCACAGTACTCCCCTCCTAGTGAGTCGCTGGAGGTGTGATGAAAGCTGGCTTCAAGCGGTCAACAGAAACTTTGGTTTTGTCTGCGTTAACCTCAACTATGAAATATTTCGGTGTGCGCTGGACGACCTTGTATGTACCTCGGTACAGTGGTTACAACGATGGTTTAACAGAATCATCTCGAATGAAGACGTGCTCGCATGTCTTGAGGTCACTGTGAACAAATGGTGTCTTTGTAGTGTGCCAGGCTCTATCTACAGGGCGAATATCCTGCATAATGCGCCGTTACCCTCGCACGGTTTCTGATTGAAGGAAGTCGTAGCGGTGTACCACACACCAGCACCTAGTAGGATAAGCGGCAGATATGTTGTCCATTGGTCTACCTTGTGGCAGAGTATGGCAGATTTAAGTGTCCGATGCCACCGTTCCACAAGTCCGTTACCTTGTGGGTGGTACGGTGTTGTCGTCAAGTGCGACACGCCGAGCCATTGGAGTAGCTGCTGAAACAAGGCGCTCTCAAATTGTCGGCCGAGGTCCGACGTAAT
>NW_017536308.1:34047-35394 GCF_001853355.1 Bactrocera latifrons | reverse complement strand
GCCCCAGCTGCGAAGTCGGATGCGTCTACCCAAAGCGACAGCTCTGCGTTGGGTAGAGGGTGTGMTAGAACAGCGCAGTTCGCAAGTTGGTTTTTGCAGGCCTCAAAATGGCGTACGGCGTCTTTTGTCCAAATGAGGTTGCGACTATCGTTTTTCTTGTTGCCGGGCACCATCGCAAAAAGAGAGCTTTGATGCTGTAACGCATTGGGCAAAAATCTGCGGTAGAAGTTAAGTGTGGCGAGAAAGTGTTTGAGCTCCTTTGCTACAGTAGGTAGCTGAAAGTGTGCGGGCTTATATCATCCTTGGTGATCGAATGACCAAGGAACACCAATTCCGTAACGCCAAACTGTGATTTTGAAACATTAATCTTTAATTTGTAATTTTGTAATCGACGAAATGCAATGCGGAGATGTTCCTGCTGCTCTTCAGTTGATTTGGATCCGATACAAACGTCGTCTAAATACGTAAATGCGAAGTCCACTCCTCTAAACACCTCATTGATTAGCCGCTGAAAGGTTTGTGCGGCGTTTCGCAAACCGAAGGTCATATGGGTRAATTCAAATAACCCGAAGGGTGTCGTAATTGCTGTTTTACAGWTGTCATCAGGGTGTATTGGCACCTGGTGGAAAGCTTTTTGCAGATCAATCTTAGAAAAGATTGTTTYACCTGCTAAAGCCGTTGAGAAATCTTGCAGAAATGGTAGCGGATAGCGGTCTGGAATGGTGATAGCGTTTAATGCCCTATAGTCGCCGCAGGGTCTCCATGATCCGTCAGCTTTCCGAACGAGGTGGAGCGGGCTCGACCAGCATCTTTTTGAAGGGCGACAAATGCCGAGGTTGATTATTAATTCGAACTCGGCGCGTGCAGCTTCTCCGGTGATAGACGTCGTGGCCTGGTACAAACAGGTTGACCGGTGGTAGTGATTTGATGAACTATGGAAGCGTCTGTTCGACTGCCTGGCGCTGGAGGACACGTGAGTTCTAAAAATTCCTTCAGAATACCTGAGAATTTTCGCGAAGCGTTGATTGTTGAGATTGTCGAAAATTGGCCTTGCGTTACTATACACGGTGAGTTAAGCGATGTTGTGCGATCGACAAGACGCTGGCCTTGTAAATCGACAATCTAGCCATAGTACCCAAGAAAATCGGCACCAAGTATGGCTTGCGATACGTCTGCGACAATAAAATTCCAGAGGAATTCCCTCCGCAGGTTAAGATTAAGTTGAAGCATGACTTCACCGTAACTGGATACGGTGGAGCCATTCGCGGCAAACACCAGTGTTGATTATGAGTGCCCTGATACTGGATTAGCTCCGCCCACCTACTCGACGTTTTGAGGCGGCGACAG
>NW_017536308.1:31765-33407 GCF_001853355.1 Bactrocera latifrons | reverse complement strand
GTGTCGTCGATAATAGTGCGCATTTCAATTAGTTTTGCCGGAGGCACACTTGCCAACACAATGTTAAATTTCACTGAATCGTCAAAAACTCGCGAGGCTTCAARCYAGAAACCTAGCGAATAAAAATATGCCTCGATGTTATCCTCTGACATCGAGGGCAGCGGAAGTCTGGGTGAAACGTTGTGGATTGAAATATGCTAGACACCGCTGCTTCCACCTGAAACGGCCATGCTATCATTCATCATGTCACTGGAATCCGGGAAATCGATGATCTAAGCTGCACTKTKCACRCCTTTGCACGTGCACGTGATGAAAAAGGAAGATGGCACAGGATCGCGATCGCGTTGAGCACTGGAGTACTGGATGAACTAAGGCGTTGACTCCTTCAGGAGATGGATTACGTTCAACACCGGATTAATCTGGGCGCTGAATTACCTCTGGTGCTAGATCACGTCGGGGTCACCAATTAAAGGATTTAACGATGTAGTGATCCTTACTCGTAGACGGGTTTTTACAGAAGAAAGCATAAACTTAAAGTTGCAGTGGTTTGATGCCTTGCCTTTTCAAAAACGAATGTAAGTGTAAAGCGACGATACGATTAAAGGCAACATCAGGATAGCATACGGTTGCCACATATATGTTTATGCGGGATATTATAATGACAAAAATCCAGAATGGATTTCTTAAAAATAGCGAAACTATTAGCTGTGTCTAGTGCCGAAAGTAGATCATCCCATTTTATCTCATCGAGGAGATTGTTGAGTCGTTCAAATTCACAATATGCAAAATTAAAACCAGGCCCATCAGTAGGTTTAATAGGTGCGAAAAGATAAGTATCCGCCTCAAATGCTAKCGGAGAWTGATGAATGGTGGCTGSAGTAATTGTAGAGAATCCATCGAGAAACCTAAATTTTAAATTATCACTAAGCAACACAAATTCTAGAAACCGGTCCAGCCTATTTGAATAAGAGTTGATTTGAATCAGATTTAGACTAAGCAAGCTATCGATGAGAACTAACTCCTGAGAAGACGATAAATTGAAGGGAATAATAGCAGGACTATAGGAACAACTAGACCAGCCGATATTGCTTAAATTAAAGTCACCCAGAACACAGATATTATTCTCTTTCACATTATTTAATACCAGCGAGGAAATATTATTTGYGTGCAACTTATACAACTCTAGAGGACTATTAGGAGGGATGTATGAGACTGCAATGAACAGAGCGTCATTGATACAAATACATAGTTGGTGTAGAATAGAATCATTATGCTAGGAGAACACCACCCCCTCTTAAACAGCCAGTTTTTTCATGATATCTGTCCTTACGGAAGACATAGTAGAGATTTGAGTCAAACTATTCACTATCAAAGTAACTAGAATTCAGCCAAGTCTCAGCAATAACGATAATATCGAAGTCCAAATATGAAGCAAAGTCGCGAATAATATTTGGCTTACACCTAATACCCGATAAATTTTGGAATGTGCAGAAAACTCACGAGTAAARTAGTCATTAAAGGGGCATCATCTAATCTACAGCACTGTTTTCCCTTCCCTTTGGAAAAAACTTGAAGGGACGCAACTTAATGCCAGAAGGCCACACTGAAGAAGAGAAAACGGCATTAAAAAAAGATGGGGACA
>NW_017536308.1:7385-30435 GCF_001853355.1 Bactrocera latifrons | reverse complement strand
CAAAGTTATGACTGTCAACAGTGACGTGAGTGCCAAGTCGCGAGTGCGACGACTGTTTGTTTGATGACAGGAGATATTTCGTCTTGCCCTCGTTCGATATCAGGGACCTTGAAAAGTTATAGTCCGATCACGACAATTTTCCACAAGGGATACGTCAGCTCAAATACCGTAGTGGGCTGATTTTGCCCATTTTCGAACTTAACCTTCATATGGAGCCAAGAAATACGTGTACCAATGATATCTCAATTTTTACTCAACTTACAGYTTGCACGGATGGACAGATGGACGGACGGACAGACAGACATCCGGATTGTAACTCTACTCGTCACCCTGATCACTTTGGTACATATAACCCTATATCTGACTCTTTTTAATTTTAGGGCTTACATACAACCGTTATGTGAACAAAACTAAAATATTCTCCTTAGCAACTTTGTTGCGAGATTATAAAAATATACTTGTTACAAAGTTAATCATGGTCGTTCGAGCCTCACAGAGGGGCACTATGGGAAAAACAAAAATCATTATAAATATTGAAATATACATTTACTAGTGTGGTGGCAAAATAAACATAAACCCAAACAAAATATAATACATAAGTGCCGTGACCCAAACAGAACAAAAAACAATTTCAACAAAGACAACAGCAACAAACTAACGCGCATTACCTAAAAACAAAACATAAACTAACTAATTAATCGTGCGCGAAAACGAAAATTAAACAATAAGCTTAAACACAGATCAGGCGCGAAAAAAAAACATACTTACAAACATACATATAAGTTATCACAGCTAGCATAGCTAACAAAATATACAACAACAAAATTGTCGTAGCTATTAAAATATAMTGACAAGAATGTTGCAACTATAAACAGAAAATCTATTCAGCAATATTCTGAAAATAAACAATATCATTGTTGCTCAATAAAGTTGATTTCCAAAATTTACAACAACAGCATATTTCRTCGGCACTAAACCAGAGCGTAAGCCGTGCCGCCGCAATGTAGGCCCTTTCTCGACCAAACTGAGGTTTGCTATTTTGCTAATTATTGCGTACGTTATCATTATAGAGTATATAGAAATAAGTGCTAGTAAGTAAGAATTCGTACATATGTCAGTTATAGTAAATAAGCAAAATTTTGTATAAAAGAAAAGTATTCAATAAAGAAATTTGAGTTCAACTTTACAATCCAAAACAGCGTGTACTTAATTATTTGGTGACAACTATTAACTGGCGACCGAGAACTTAAAAAAAAACTTGAAGTTGCCTACACCAAAAGTATTAAAGCCAATCTGTACGCACAAATATCATTTTTTATWGAAAGTTCAGTCGAGTTTGACATAAGTCATTAAAAACAGTATTTAAAACCTTGTTCGGAAATTTAATTACAAGTGGACGGAAAAAACGCCTAAAATGACGTCATCCACCCCCCAGTAGAGGACTAACTTCAAACAGGACCAAGTGGATCGTCCGAACATTATGATAAAGGTGATACTCCTGTAAGTTATAAAYTTTAAGTACTATAATAAGTACCCGATATATAAAAAAATATTAAAAATCTTAATAAAATTTATACCGGATATATAAAAAATCTAAAAAAAATTATTAATAGCAATAAATATATATAAAGTATCATATTGTTAAGCAGTAAATAGTCGAAATTGTAAATCACAGTAATGGAGCACATTCAAGAAGCTATTACACACTTATCAGGGGGTGTTAATGCACAAATAGAACAATCAAAAATATTGAGCAATATGATTAATCAGTTAGAAAGTAGAATTTGTCCCCATAACGAAAGTTCTATTTCAAATAACCATATTCACTTAACTGAGTCAGACTTAATAGAAATTAGCAGATTACCTGACAGCGTGAAGAACCTCCCAACATTCGAAGGAGATCCGCTCCAATTCATATCCTGGATCCACATCGCCGAATCTGTTTTGCAGGACTACGAAGTAGTCAGAACAAAACCACTGTATGGGCATATTAGGCAGAAAGTTAAAGGCCCTGYAGATACGGCCTTAATCTCATACAACATATTCAATGATGATTGGGGAACAATCAAAAATTGTTTGTCACTACACTATTCAGACAAACGCGACCTTAGGACTGTAGAACACTTCAGCGTAGAGCAATTCTAGGCAAGAGTATATCACCAACTGTCGCTGATAATAAACAAAGTAAAGAGTCATGATTATTGAAGAGAAAGAAATAATGTTCTACTGGAAACCGATAGGAATCGAGTCCTTGATGTATTTCTCAGAGGCCTGAACGGCGAAATGTCCAGAATGCTATTCATTCAATGACCCAGCAATCTAACGAAAGCATACGCTTCCTACCTTGAAATTCAAAACATTAACTTTATAAACTATCCAATATTTCCAAAAAATGGAGGTAGCTCTAATCAAATGCAAAAACATCAAATGAGTCCAAAACCAATATTTGTACCAAGGGTATTAAACGCTGCCGACAAAAATTTTATCTGTAATAAATACATGCAAAATCAAATAAATAATAAATTTTATGACAGACGCCTGTCTACCCTACCGTATTTAGAACTAACTTTAAAAAACGTGGATATCGCGAAGTTCCTTGTAGATATGGGATCAAATAAGAACTTTGTCTCCAAAAAACTTTCAAAAAATCCAAAGAARTTTGAGTGTCCTTTTAAGGTTCACGCAGCTACAGGTCAAGTAAATATAACCCATAAGCTACGTAGACCATTCTTCGAAAGTGTAGGTATTACAAATAATTTTGATTCCTTTACATTACCCAATTTAAAAACCTTTGATGGCATCATTGGCGATGATACCCTCAAAGAATTGGGAGCAATCATAAATAGAAAAAACAAATGACACAATAACCCTCAAGAAAGTGGTACTACCACTAAAACCAAATATCTTTAAGCCAATAAATAATATTCAAGAAAACCCCTATGAACATGAAGTTAAGGAAATGATAAATAAATATTTGGAAGTTTTCGGACCAGTCTCCGACAGTGGGACAATCGACTCAACTTAGCAGAAATTAGAACAACAAGTGAAGAACCGATATATACAAAATCACATCCTTACCCAACCAACATACGGGGCGAAGTAGAAAAACAAGTAAAATAACTTCTAAACAATGGTGTACTAAAGCCTTCAAAGAGTCCGCATAACTCCCCATTGTGGATTGTTCCAAAAAAACCAGATCCATCAGGAGAAAGAAAGTATAGAGTAGTTGTTCATTTTAAACGACTAAACGGAATAACTATACCTGATTCCTATCCAATACTGATATAAACAGCACTCTCGCTAGCTTAGGCGAATGTAAGTATTTTACTACTCGACCTTACATCCGGATTCCACCAAATCAAGATAAAGGAAAAGGACATAGAAAAGACAGCTTTTTCTACAGCCAATGGTAGATATGAATTTACTAGGTTGCCATTCGGTCTTAAAAATGCCCCTTCCATTTTTCAGAGAATGATCAATGATGTTCTCAAAACGCTTATAGGAAAGGCCTGCTACGTTTATATCGATGACATTATGATAATATTAAAAACTAAAGAGGAACACTTACGAAATATTGAAGATTTGTTTATGCTTTTGTACAAATCAAATTTAAAAGTCAATCTGGAGAAATCCAAATTTTTTAGAAGAGAAGTAAATTTTCTAGGTCATATCGTTACCGGCGAAGGTATTTTGCCAGATCCTGACAAAATATCCGCTATTAAAAAATTCCCGCACCTGACAACCTTAAGGAATTAAAAGGCTTCCTGCGTTTAGCATCGTATTATAGGAGATTTATAAAAAACATTGCAAAAATTGTCAAGCCACTTATCAATTTAACTAGAGGTGAAAATRCTCAAATAAAAGCAAGTCAATCCAAACGGATACAAATCTCACTAACAGAGGAAGGCTTGAAATCATTTAATGACATAAAATATTTGTTTACATCTTCTGAAATTCTGGTATTCTCAGACTTCAACAAACCCTTTATTCTGACAACAGATGCTTCCAATACTGCAATCGGAGCAGTCCTTTCACAAGCGATAATCGGTCAAGACAGACCCATAACTTACATCTCTAGATCACTCAATAAAACCGAAGAGAATTACTCCACAATAGAGAAAGAAATGCTCGCCATAGTAAGGTCCCTCGACAAATTAAGGACTTACCTGTATGAGGCTAAAGAAATAAAAATTCTTACTGATCACCAGCCACTGACGTTTCCAACAGTAATAACAATGCCAAGTTAAAAAGGTGGAAAACAAGGATAGAAGAATATAATTATAAACTAATTTACAAACCAGGAAAAATAAACGTAGTCGCCGATGCGTTATCGCGGCTGACAATAGAAGTTAATACGCTAACATCCACAGATGAAAATTCACAACATAGCGGAGAGGAGGATAGGTCGAAGCTTATTCCTCACCGTGAAGCTCCAATTAACGCATTTAAAAATCAAGTTATATTTACAGAAGGAAAGGAGGAAATTACACACGAAGAACATCATCCAAGCTTCTACAGACACCTCATTAAAAGTGAAGTTTACGATAAAGAAAACCTAAGTAAAATTTGAAAAGCGTTCTAAACCCAAACATAATCAATGGAATTAAAATCCAGGAGAAATACATTTCATTACTACAGCAAATATATCAAGAAAATGTCTCACAATTTCGTATCAGGATAACACAGAATGTAGTTATCGATATCGCAGACGAAGATGTGAAATTTAAAATAATAGAACAAGAACACAAAAGGGYCCATCGCAGTTGTAAAGAAAATAAACACCAGATATTGGAAAAATACTATTTTCCACAAATGATTAAACTTATTAAAAAAACATACTAAATCATGTGAAATTAGCGGATGTAATAAGTACCACCGGCATCCACAAAAACCCAAGTTACAGGCAACACCCATACCTTCGTACCCAACAGAAATACTGTATTATAGAAATTTCTGGCGAAAAATATATCTCGTGCGTTGACAAATTCACTAAATTTGTAAAATTTTTCAGGAGAAAAAATAAATGAGTATTGCATATCAGGGATAAATTGATAAAGCTTCTACACTATTTCACTGTACCAAAGACTTTGGCCATGGACAATGAAGGCAGCTTTATAAGCCCAATAAATCTGAACTATTTAGAAGGGTTAGGAATTAAAATATATCTAGCACCACCTCAGAAAAGCGAAATCAATGGTGCGATAGAACGTGTGCATTCCAATATTATTGAAATAATCAGATGTCTCCAAGTGGAATATGCTGATTACTCTATAAAAGAAATTGTCAACATTACCGTTGACAGATATAATAACAGGATACATTCAGTTACGAAAAGGAAGCCAGCTGATATTTTTTTTGGTAGAACACAGAGAATCAACTACCAAGATTTAACAAACTTTAGGGATATAGTTAATTCTGACCTTCGAAATGAAATAGCCAGAAACCAAAAAAATACTCTAAATTATCACAACAAAAACAAGTCAAAAATAAGGAATTACGAACCTGATGATACCATATTTAAAAAGAACAAACAAATTAAAGGGAAAACGAAACCCATTTTTAAAAAAGAAACTGTCGCTAAAGACAATACCGTCACAATAACTACTAAGGATAACAGAAATATTCATAAATCACATTTAAAAAACTAACTGATACTTACTCTTTAGACTCTTACCTTACTGGACAACTACAACAGTGGACACCTACGAATATGACGGCCCGTCCCCCACAAAAGGGACGTATAAAATTATCCACACTATCGACTTGGACGACTACAAAAAAATTACCAACGGCGCCAGACTTACTATATACCACGAAATTAATAAAACAAATATTTTATTTCCACAATTAAAACATCAACTTTCCGAGATAGTTAGCTTACTAAGCCAACTGCGAATAAAAAATGCAAATATTCAAAAGAGGGACAATTGGACAGGATCTGCTGGGAAATGGTTAGCAGGAAATACCGATGCCACTGACTTTGACCAAATACTTTCCACAACACATGAACTGACCGAAAACAGTAACGTACAGTACACCACAAACCAATACCTTATCCAGACAAATAATAATATATTAGATAGTTATAACATGATTGTGGATGAAATAAGTAAGAATAATAAGGAATTATTCGCACAAACATTATATAATAGGATAGGTATTGTAAAAGAGGAAATTGCTAAAATTATAATGGCAACCCAATTAGCAAAACAAGTAATCGTTCATTCTCAAATTCTAAGTAAAGAAGATATCGCAAATATTCTGTCTCAAACTGAAACATTACCTTTTAAAAATGAACTGCAAGCACTCACATATGCAGAACCTTCTATCATTATTAAAGACTCACTTCTTTTATATGTAATTTCACTTCCAAAAACCGAAGATACCCTTTACAATAATATTATCATACGTTCGACTGTAAAACACTTTAAATGAGTATACTTAGAATTCACCAACCTTTTCATATCCCAAAACAACGAATACGGCATACTTGGAAATTGCATTGAAGTAGATGATACTTGTCGGGGTTGTCGGCGATGTATTTGCTGGTGTGTCAAATAAAATAAAAAACTATTAGGATTTGGATAACAATTCAGTTCATTTATATATATTTGAGGGTGTGTAAAATATATTTATATGTATAGTATATACAATTGTGTGGGTATGTGTGGGTATATACTTATGATTTGGGTTGTTTGGAGTATAAATACAATTATTATACAACTTATATAATTGTAATTTATAAGTATAATATAAATTTTAAATAAAACCTGATGTGGTTATTTATTCCCGCGTTGATCATCAAAGGTTCTGCTGCTGTTGACTCTGCTGCTGCTGTATAATTTTGGCGGCTGTATGTCCTTCCGCTATGGTGATTCGTTTTTTTTTTTTTTTTGGTGTCTTTCTATTTGTTGGGTACTTCGCTGTTATGTTGGCGCTGTTGGGTGATTATTGCATTGTCCCCTAATTCGTATTTAGACGAGTTAGGAGGACAATGCAGGGATGTGTTCATTTGGTATGAACACCCCGGCCGCCTTGCAGGGTCTGCGAATAAAAACATATTAATATCTATTTTGATATGGGTTGATGAGTATTATCATAAACGGGTTGGAGATATACTTTATGTTTAAATCGCACAAGCACCGGTCAAAGTCCAACCGAGTGTGGTGTTTTGTGCGATCACGGTGCTATCGGGGTTGAATAATCCTGGGTTTCATTAATCTTGGGTAGACGTCGGCTCCCAGTTCCAACATGATTTTGTCATTCTTCCAAAATGTAGGGTCGACTAGGACTAAGTGGTCGAACTTCTTAGTAATTTCGCCACTTAAGTCACGRTTATAGGGTCGGGTCGGTAATTCATGCATCAAAAGGCAGTTAACTTCGACATGCCAGTCGGAATCAGTTAATGATCCTATGACGACTTTGCATATACGATGTGAGTCGAGGTACGTTTTCGGTAACCTCAATCTCTGAACCAGTTCTAACACAATTATAGTCACCTTTCGGGTCGGSTTAATTATGGCTCGTATTTTGTTCCATTTGCCATCGTGTTTAACTTTGATCATGACTGTTGGTATGAGGGTCCGTTTGGCCAGTAACGTGGGTAGATCTTTTTGTCTATGTAATTTTTCTTCGCTTTTTGGTGTTTTCTTTGGCTCTTTGCAGAACAACCTGGGGTGCCCATGTAGGGTTGACTGATGTTCCCCATTGCACGTGGAACATCGTTTTTTACTTGTGCACTTTTGTGTGGAATGCGATCTGGCCAAGCAATTGACGCAGTACTTATACTTAATGACTGCGTCAAACTTTTCGTTGATGTTCATTTGAGTGAATTTTGAACATGTTACCAGTCTGTGATCTTTTTTACACAATCCACAGGCGACGTGTTTGTGTGTTCGTTTTGATGAACGGCTGATAGTACGCCGGGCCGGGCCGGGTATTTGCTCGCTCCTTTCGAATGGGGGAAAGGGTCGCTTTAAAGCGATGAAGGCGTCTGGCCAGGGTTCCTTCGTCTGAGAGTTGGCTGATGCTACGGTTCACGCTGAGTGAACGCACAGTGAATATGGGGCTGCTTTGGCGACTGTAAACTTCGTAATGCTTTGAGGGGCCTTGTCACTATAACAAAATAAGATAAATTATTTGGTAAAATGACTACTTTGGTAATTGGGCGGGTAATTGTTCCCTGAGAGGTACGTATGTCAATTACTCTTGCTTTATTGTCTGCACCGAGATACGTTTTTTCGATGCGACCAAGTCTCCACTCATTTGGGGGTAGTGTTTCTTAACGTACAACTACCATATCGTTGACGTCTATATTGCGCTGAGAGTATTTCCACTTGCACCTTTTGTGGAGTTCTTTCAGATATTCTTCTTTCCATCTTTTGCAGAAGTGTTGATGGAGTATCTTCAGTTTCTGCCATCTTTTTGCGATGCTTAGATGTGCATCTTCTAAGTTGGGTTCTGCTGGGATTAATAAAGGGGTACCTATTAAGAAATGGCCTGGAGTTAGGGGTTCTAAATTTGTTGGGTCTTCACTTAATGGGCGAGAATTCAAGCAATTTCCACTCGGGTTAAAAGGGTAGCTAGTTCTTCGAAAGTGAACTTCTGGTTCTGAGACACCTTTTTCAAGTGGATCTTTAAACCTTTCACTCCTGCTTCCCAGAGTCCACCCATGTGTGGAGCTCCTGGAGGATTAAAGTGCCAGTTGATGTTTTGGTGTGCTCCAACGAAATTAGTACCATTGTCCGAATAGAGATCGGCGGGACATCCGCGCCTGGAAAAAAAACGTGCGAATGCGGCCATGAATGCGTTGGTGGTGAGATCACTTACTGGCTCTAAATGCATTGCTTTGGTTGCAAAACAAACAAATACCCATCGACTCCTGTTGCCGCGAATTGACGAGTTAAGGTGGTACGTTCTGCAGGTAATGCTGCCATAACCTGAGTGGTTTTGAGTGTTTTGTGCAAAACGCAAGTTGGTGGGTTCCTTGTACATCATCCTCTAATTTGAGRAGGGTACGGATAGCTAAATATGGAACGCAGTTAATACCAAACGTAACAGTTTGTAATTCAAAATATTTTATAGGGTCGTTAGGAGATTTCCTAAATAAGATTCTTTGAAATGGAGTGTGTTTGCTTTCAACGAGTTTTTGGTGATAAATTTTTTGAATATCTGCGTTGAATACAATTCGAAACATTCGCCATTTTACTAATAGGATTACGAGGTCTGCTTGTAGAATGTGTACAGTATGTAGTACATCATTGAGGCTGTTCCTGCGGGAGGTGGGGCATGATGCATTGAATACCACTCGGAGTTGAGTCGTTATGCGATCCGGTTTGATGACTGCGTGATGTGGCAGATAATATTATCCGCAGGGTCATATTCTATTTTGGTCATATGACCGAGTTCCAAATACTCGTTGATGGCCTTGTCGTATTCCGCTTTTATTTCGGGTTTTCTCGACAATGATTTTTCATTTCTAAGAAATTGAGCTAGAGCTATGTGTCTTGAGTTACCCAATTCTATGTTTTCTGGGGTTTTRRAGGGTAATGTTACCACATAGCGCCCATTTGAGTTTCTGTGGGTTGYATTTTTATAAATTTGCTCACAAACTATATCTGAAGTTGAGGGTAGAGGCTTTCTTGGAACCTCTTCAACTTCCCAAAACTGTGTGAGCAACTTGTCTAGGGTCATCTTATTGAAAAATGATATTATTGGGGGTGATGAGGGTTTTTCTGGTGTGGGTCGGGATAGAATCCAACCGAATTCCGTTTCTTGGGCTAGAAGGGTCCCTAGTCCATTTCTCCGTACACCATTGAGAATTATTTGTGGGTACAGGTCCCTTCCGATCAATATGTCGACTGGTCTGGGTTTATRAAAGCGAGGGTCAGCTAAACTAAAACCGAAACCTGTACTAGTAATGATCGTACTACAATCGTACACAAATTTTGGTGGGTATTTCTGAAACGGTGTTGTTCAATCCAGTCACTTGTGCATTTTCCTTCAACATGGGTATGTCCAATTTTCTCTGAAATAAAAGTGGCTTTTGACCAGAAGCTGACTAGTGCGCGAGTGTGAATATTTGGCCTTTATAGAAAACTTGGACTACAGCACTACCTAACAAAATCTGCTCCCCACTGAAGTTTTGTGGGTCTTGGGTTTTATTTTTAGTGGACTGTAAGAGGGTTGTGTAGGCTTTGTATTGGTATTAAGGGTTTGGGATGTACTACTGGTGTTTGGGTCAAGAGGCGGGTTAGAGGCTCTTGATCCTTGCGGGGAGATTGGGAACGGGTTAGTGTATCCCTAAGTGTGTTACGTTTGCTCTTGCAATCTCTGAAACTGTGAGATAATGCAAGGCAATTGAAGAAATAACCATTATTTTTATTGCGGTTATTCGGGTCTATACACTCATTTGTAAGAACTTTGGGCATTCTCGAATGGAATGTTGTGTTCTGCAAAGCTTACAACTTTCAATGTCTTGATGTTTTTTTGAGAAGTTGTTGCCTCTAACTGGGAGGGCACTAGCGTGTGAAAAATTCAGGGTCGAAGTTCCAGAAGCATTGGCGCGCATTGTGTTGAATTTCCTGTCTTTTCCTTTTCTATAGGATCCACTGTCGGATTGGGTCACTGGAACGGGGTCAGTTAGATTTCCTACTGCTTCCAAAGATTTATATCGATGAGTGAGAAAGGTTTTCCAGGATGGTATTTCTTAGTTATCTTCTAGGGWGTCCTCGAATTGATGAAGTAGGATCTTGGGTAATTTCAATCCGCATAAGAAAATTAAGATGTGGTCGCAGCTACTAGTGTCTATGTGGGATATGTGAGACAATTGTTGACGGTCCTCTGAAGGTGTTTAATCGCACTTCCACTCTCTTGCGTTGCTTGCGGTAGGTTGAATAAAATTTTCAATTGCGCGTTGACCTGAACTCGTTTGTTCTCGTATTGGTATACCAGGTCCCTCCATGCCATCAGGAAACCATCATTTGTTAAGGGTGCATTTTTAAACATTGCTCGTGCTTCTCCTCGGGTTTTTTGAATCAAATAGAATAGTCTTTCCACGTTGCTGATTTTGTGATTGTTTACATATATAGCTGTAAACATGTCTCGGAATGAAGGCCAGGTTGCGAAATCTCCATAGATGAATTGAGGGTCCTATGTCCCGCGATGTATATTCCTCTGAAACTCGTTCCTTTATTATTGGGGTTGGGGTCTTGAGATCATCAATAGCTTGATTAATAGATCCTAAACATTTCAAATAGAATTGATGACCTTTTTTAAAATTTTCTTTGATTTTTGCAAAATCAATAGTTTCACCGAGTTTTTGTGGGGTTCTACGAAAGGCATCGCGACTTGTTTGCCTTGCCGTATATCGCGTTGAGTTCAACCCTTTTTATTTCCAGGGTATAAATGGACTCGTCTTCGGGTTGGTTATCGTAATGTTCCTCAATGTATTCGAACAAATCAGAAATACAAAACTTAAATTCTTCCATTATTATTAAAATTTCACGTAACCGGGTCTTAACAGCTAATTAAATTGAAATAAAACAAATAATAAATTTGAAAAAATATTTCTTTATTTAAGTTTGAATTTGAATACGTTACTAAACAACGAATTTATTTATTTATTTTTTTTTTGTTTATGTGTATATTTTGTGCCGCAAAATATAATGAGTGGAATTCCGTCGAACGAAAAATTTCCCAGTGGGTCTTTTGAATTTTTTTTGAAAAAATCGCATTAAATGACGATAGATTCAATTTGGCTTGGGAAGCTCTAATAGCTAGATATGAAAACGATAGAATACTGGTCGATAAGCAAGTAACGATACTATTGAACTTGCCAAAAATCAAGAAAGAAAGAAGTGAAGAATTTGTAAAACTACAATTCACTGTTTCTAATTGTTTGTCGATTCTGTCGACTCAAAATATTCCCACAGACAGCTGGGACCCAATTCTGGTAAACATTTGCACCTCCACATTTCCAGAAAAGTCGTTACTTCTACGAAAAAAGTGGCCAACGTGGCTACAAATGAAAGATTTTCTTACCATCCAATATGAAATGGCGGAAAGGTTAGAATAAAAAACAATCAAAACTAAGAACACTAAACACGACCCAAATAGAAGCTTAAATAGACCCCACGCTAGAAGCAAAAACAAATCAAATATAATTTTTAATGGAATACAAGCGTTCAAATCCGAACAGAAAAACGAACGTCATGCGAACTATGCACAAGAGGGCATAAACTTAAATCCTGCGAGAGGTTCAAAAACTTAACAGTTAACGAACGAAATAATTTTGTCAAAACTGCAGAAGCAAATTAAATTGCTTACATTGTCACAAAAGACACCATTCAATGCTTCATTACAGCAGACATCCTAACTCATTCCAAAGAAGCGCTTACACAAAAAGGACCACGCGTTTAGCAAAAGCAAATCCTGAAATTCATAATTCTAAAAATTGCCAAGGCACACCATGTTGCCCAAAGGCACAAAAGGTTCAAACGCTGCACAGTGAAACACAAAGTGGACTAGTTAACAAACTAGTTACTACCATACCAACTCAAGTTGAGTACAATACAAATAAATACCTTAATTCACAATTAAGGATATTTCAAACTCGAGAGGATCAGTATTGTGAAGACTTCTCTGAAGTTACAACTACTCGATCAAATAATGGCCGGTATATACTACCACTCGAGCCACAATTTTCCAATACTTCGCATATTGGTAGAAAAAACAAAGTAAAATTTCGGTCTAACAATCTTAAAAACTCAAATAAATAGAACTTTTAGGCCCCGCAGGATGGCTTTCGCCAATAGTGAAAAAACAATTGTGAACAAATCCGAGCGCGATGGCGTGCTACTAAACGCCAAATTGGTGCATACGTACTAAAGCACAAAATATAACACAGTTGTATAAAAAAGCCGACAAATCGACATTTACATTAATTTTCAAAACTAAATAAAACCTGAAAGGGAAGCTAAGGGATCAGCATACTCCCAATCTGATAAAGTGACGCACCTACACATACAAAAAGCAAGGGTCGCTCCTATCGCATATATCCAAGCGCTCCTCATATGGATGAGTTAGGGAAATCAGCTCTACAAAGCATCAACTTAATTAATTATGGCGAATTTTCTACTCYATGAATCGAGTCGCTCTCCATTCATGGCCATTCTCTCGCAAGATCCCTCTAATTTCATAGTCCTAAATCTAGGGCTAAAGAGTACCCATTCTGGCCAAATCTGAGCCAGGCGTGGAGTTACTATCTTTTATAAGCCGAGGATAAAATAAAATGCAAACAATTGCTGATCATACAGAGAAGTCAATAATAAACAATCCACTTAATGAAACGATAAGAGAAAAAATCGCAAATACAAAAAGTTGTCAGTAAAATCAAATAAACCCGCAAAATAAAGTTGCTTCTCTTAAACATCTAGCCGAATATTAAAATGCACATTCAAATACATGTGCTATGTTTCAAACCAAAAGCCGTTCTCTACACATACGGATAAATAAGAGTATATTACAACTCCATCAAAGAATACTTCTGCTGTCAGAACGTATTCCGCGCTTCGGCTACTCTACCAATAGCACGCCGAAATAAATGCAACACCATATACCTACGCAATACTAGGCAAAATATTCGCCTACGGCGCTCAGGATGATTAAATGAGTTAAGCATCCAAGCACTCTACCCGGGAAAACTGGCGCACCCTAATAAGATAGCTTAATTCACCACAGCTGATGACACCAACTCAACTCACCATATGTATACACTCACTCATCAAAAAGGACGGACAAAGAGAAAGCAGATACAATTGGTTCAAAGCAATTCGATCTATCCAAGAAGCGGATCAACTTTCGCTTCCTCACTGCGCCGCGTCGACATACTGCGTTCATCAACTTTCGTTTTCGACAACAATCCCGCGCGCTGCAGTTAGCATGGTGACCACCACGATCTATATGTGTAAGATAATCATCTAAACGATTTCAACTTATACATATGAATATAGTATTAATCACTACTAGTAAAAATAAAAATATACTTGTTACAAAGTTAATCAGTAAATATTAATATGAGTTAACATATTTATGTGTAGTATATATTATAATATAGTATACTCATATAGGGGAATTAAGGGTAATACTATGTAATCTTTGTGGTATTTTCTAATTGTAGTGGTAACACATTATGAATCTTTGTTTCACATTATGTGGTGCGACCACTAAAGAAAGGACATTTTTATCTGGGATCGATATTAATGAAGTTCCAATCAATAGATGAGCCGGAGTTAGCGCTTCGCCATCATTGGGGTCATTTGAAAGGGGTGTCAAAGGATGAGAGTTCAAAATAGCTTCTACTTCAACTAGGACGGTCTGAAGTTCCTCAAATGTTAGGTGTGCGTTTGCGATGTTTTTAAGCAAAATTGATTTTACTGCCGCCTCCCATAAACCTCCAAAATGTGGAGCACGAAGCGGAATAAAACAAAACTCAAAACCGGTGTTGGTGCAATAACTAGTGATGTCATCAGTAGCCGCTTGATAGAAGATCTGTTGATGAGGATCCTTCAATTTGGCTTGAGCACCAACGAAATTTGTGCCGTTGTCACAGTAAATCCGTTGAGGTATGCCACAAAACGTTTTAGACAAAGTATAAAATTATTAGTTAAAAATTGCTATGTATGTTTTGTATTGAGCTCTTCCACGAAAACGATAAGTTATACTGAAAGGGCCGCAAAAGGCAACGCCACTAATTAGAAATGGGCGTTGTATTCGCAAGCGATTGGCTTTGACCCATTAATTTCGGTGTATAATGGAAACAGAGCACGCAATTTCGAAGGATTTTCCTTACGATTTCGCGAGCATTTATAACCAAGACTTGCTCACGCAAGATATTTATTAAAACCTTTGGACCACCATGTAAATGCTTCCTATGGAGGTAATGTATGTACAAAGATGTAAATCGAGGATCTTTTGTGAGAACTGCGGGAAATTTTGCATCAAAAGGAATTGGTGCTTTTGACAAACGGCCACCGACTCTGAGGACCGAAACTGTCACTCCGTTAAGCTTCATTTCATGTCGAAAAGGAGTCAGCTTCTGTACGAACGATTTAGCTTCTTGTTGTTTCTGTAGTCTTTCAATTTCTTCACCGAATTCGATCTGTTGATTAGCTACGACAATTCGCCACCAAGTATGGTCTACTTCCTCTAACGGTAGATGAAGTATCGTTGCTGGAGTTAGTGTATTGTTAACAGCGACTTTGTTGAAAACACGAAATACATGTGCAGCGACGCGAAGTAATCGGTAGTACGATAAAGAGCGGTTGATGATGATATTGATGATGTTTCCATTTGAGTTTGATTCCTTAACGTCGTTTCAAATCTTAGATTTCAATGCTTCTTGCTTATAGGCCATTCCGAAGAATATTTCATTTGAAACTCTGGTCCAGAGAAGCAAATCGTACTTACAAGATCCTGAGCCCTACAGCTGCGTGAAACGGTGTCTGCAGGATTTTGTGTACTTGGTACGTGTTTCAAACTCATGCCTTCTGAAATTTCCTGAATTTCAGAGACTCGGTTGGCAACGAAGCAATTTAATGTTGCCGAACGAATTTTGAGCCACTTAAGCATGATCTCTGAGTCAGTCCAAAAATATATTTCAGTGCAAAATTTGAATACCTTATCCTTGTTTTTTCGCCAAGCCCTACTCAGTAACAGTGCTGCTCTTCCCAGCGAGAATTGGATGTTGTTTGTATATGATGGGGAACTTTAATTTTATTAATAAAAAATTAAATTGGCTTTAATCTGTAACCAAATATTATGGAGATCGGTAGGTAGAGTTTCATCCCAATCTAAACGACGAATGCAAATTTCTTGCATTAATATTTTGCCACGTATAATCACGAGGCTCAATAATCCRAGGATATCAAAGATTTTGGAAATAATTGATAAAACAGATCGCTTTGTAACGGACTGCATATCTCGTAATTCATAGCGATAACAAAGGGTGTCAGCTAAAGGTTTCCGTGACGTGCCTAAAGCTTTGAATGTTTTCTTCAGTTGTTTTAATTACAACTTCATTATAAGATGCGTCAGATAATTGCGTAAAATTCGAGTGTCATTTGATGATTAGTTTTGGTTGAATTGTTGCTCCAACCATGAGTATTTTATTTAATGAATGATCAGAACTAGTGCGCGCAGAGGCGTCGAATACAACCCGAAGCTTGGTAGTAGTACTTTGTGGACGGAGTACACAATGATGTGGAATTATATAGTGCGAGTTATTGAAATCAAAGTTTTTTTATGGCAGCCATGTGCCCGAGTTCAATATATTCTTTTATGAAATCCGCATACATGTCTTTTAGTAACTTATTGTTAGATAGACGTCGTTCAAGAGCAAGAAATCTCTTTCTAGCATTTTGGAAAGAGTTTCCTAATATTGTCGGTGAAGCCTTGAATGGTAACCGTACTTGTACACGTCCATCATTTTTCACTTGAACGTTTTCAATGAAGTGTTTTTCGCATAAACGTTCTTCTTCGGACAATGTTGCTTCCCTTTTCAGTGAAATTTTCAATTTCCCAAAAACGTTGAAGAATCGAATCGATGTTCGATAAATTTGAATTTAGTGTGGAATTGCAAATGGATGGGCGGGAATTTGAAAGCCTTTCAAAATTACCCCCAAAACACAGCCTAATTTGCTGTTTTTAAAGGCGTGGTAAGCCGTTTCCAAGTGAAATTGTGCCTTCTTGAAGGCTCTCAAAAAATATTTCTGCATTGAGCAATAAAACTATATGTTGCGGTTTGTAGAAGTATGGATCCGCAAACTGCAGATTGTTGGGAATATTCCATTTAGAAGTATTTATAAAACTACTAGGAATTTGTGTTGTAATATATTTAGTTATAACGAATTCCGACATAAGAGTAAAATCTCCAAAACGAGATTTGATTTTCGCATTTACTGCATACTTTGAATTAGAACGAATATCTAAAATACCTGATATTTCCAGATATGAAAAAACATTTTAAGCTGCAATCACTTGCTCTTTCTTCTTTGATGAAATTCAATTCGGAACAGGAATCCAATAACGCGCGAGCTGACTGCATCGCTCCAAACTTATCCTGTATGTAAATTAAAGCTGTCGGTAATATCGCTCTTTTACGTGTGCATGCGATGAGTGAAACTGATGGATTAGTTGGTGACTTATGCGATGGATTCAGCGAAGTAAATGACACAGATGTATTGTCTTTCCCTTTAAGTTTTAATGATTGGCGAAATGAAGATGAGAGTGATGACATATACGGCAACGATATTTTGACGGGCATTTTGATATGTCGTGTCCTTTTCGTAAGCAATTGATGCAAGCTCCTGCTTGCTTCACCCAATCAAAACGCATCTTAGCTGACAACTGTAGAAATGAAGGACAATTGTTTAGGCTATGCTCTATATTATTGCAATGTATACAAGTCGACATCGCATTAACGAATGAATTTGCATTTTTCTTACCGTGTAGCTTACAATCTCGCTGTGTTACTTTTGAGTTTTCACCATTTGAACAGGTTTCTAAATACTGGCAGTACCGATTCAGCCACTTGTAGCAATCATCCCACAATGGCAAGTGGTCCAACTCTTGCTTCTGATTGTATGCTGATTTTGAATGAGAATCAATTTTGGTTAAGACGATATGAATTAGCATTGAATTCATTATGTCACTTTCTGAGCCCAACGAGAGCAATGATCCTCGAAGCGCTGCAACAGTGTCAAAAATATTGCGTAGACTTACTGCGTCAGATTTTTTTATAAACGGAGTGTTAAAAAGCGATGTAATATGATCTTGAAAATCAAGACGTTGTTATCGTATCTTTCCTTCAGCCACTGTATAGCCTCCTGGTAATTATCTTCGGTTACCTGAAAGGGTTCGATGACGCTAAGGGCTGGTCCTGAAAGACATTTTAAAATATAATTAAATTTGTCCACCTTTGGCATTGTTGGATCATCATGCACCATATTACAAAAAGTGCGGTAAAAACGTTTAAATTCCGCATATTTGCCGTTAAATTTAGGCAATTTGAGTGAAAGCAATCGATTATGGTAATTGCTAATATTTCCAAAGGTTGTTGCGCTGAAAATACTAGTGTTCAACTCAGAAACGTGGTTTCTGGGGCTGATTAACGAAAGTATTTTAGATTTTGTTGAAATGTACGTTTCTTCAATTTCTGCTCTAGATTGATCTGAGGGAGAAAGAGCTTCAATATTATTCTGGATGTCACAAATGTGTTGAAAGTAGGACTCAAAAATTTGTAGTCGACATTCGAGAACATGCGTATCACTGTCGACTTCTTCACAAGCAATTCGCTGCTATATACTATGCAGGTTTCGAAGAATCGTTGAACGCGTTTGAATTAGCGAGGACAAAGGCGATTATTCCTCATCAGTCATGTTAGGCACATTGGCTTTACTGTTGTTAGGCATTTCAACGCACGAAATAAATATATGTATAGGAGTACCTGAGCAGAGAAGAATGTGATGCTGTTGCTGTAGATGTAGAAAAAGCAAAAGCAAATCCGATGAAACTGTTATGTGATGAGTTCCTTGCACGGAGACTGCGACGACTTGACGAACTGTCGGTAACTTCGAAAGATGTTGATGGGAATATCTCGCGCGTACGTTAATAAAACCACGTGTAATCTGGAGCTACGATTACAGCGGCAAGTACGATGAGGTGTGGCAAGAATTGCTATCTGCGCTTATACAGAATGTTGCCCAGGTACAACAATCCAAATGATCTGTTGTTGGAGACCGCTACACAGCTTCTGATGATGAGATAATGTGAGCAAATTTCATGTGTTATGAACAAACGCAGAGCCAGATYTTGGCAGTATTACACAAAACGAATTATTTAAGTTAACTTAGACATTAATCTATTGGCTTTTCTTGATCGAAAATATTAAATGTAGAAGACATGTCCTGTCACGGTCGCCAAATTATGTAGGAGTCCAGTTAGCAAATTGATTTTTATTTAATTTTAAGTTTACATTAATTTTATTTTTAGCTTAACACGTCTAATGCTTTATTAATAATGTCTTAATATTATGCCGGTTTTTTCCCTTCTTGTGCTTAATTTTCTCATTAGCTATGTAAGCTAGTGCTTATATACTTATGTGGGCGTAGGTATGAAATACGTATGTTTGTGCATACGTATATATGTACCTACTGCAAAGTGCAAGCAAAAATGAGAACATACAAAAAATGCAATTATGTACAAATCATAGAAAACCGTAACATATGTAGGTATATGGATGAAAGAATTGATGTGTATATGCATAAGCGGTGCTCTCACAAAGGTCAATAGCCCAATTCATGGTCACGGTCATCCGATTTTGCATAGTGACATGCTTCTGACCAAAGAGTGGGCTTTAATATTTCACACGGCAATTGGCGCATATTTTAGGGTCTAAATTTTTTGTGAATTGGGCAGAGCATAGAAGCTGATGCATGCTACTTATCAGTTCTACGCCGTATCACACCATCATATAAGCAAGTATGGTAAGAAGAGGCTTAATGGGCATCAATCAAATAGACAGTAGGCATAACACTACTCAGTTCTATTTTAAATAATACTCTTCAGAAACTACTTACTGGTGCTAGTTGCGAAACTCGACCCTAAAATCTTTATTTTATGAGCAGCAACGTCTGCTTCCATATAATACAATTTTAAAATACTATATGATCGACGATAAACTGCCAAAATTTACTCGATAGCGAAATGCATATTTGCCAGAATGTTCATSGAAAAAGAAAACCTCGGTGTTGAGGAATATGTTTTTGAAATGGAATTAAGTAAATAAAGAAAGACGGCTTTCTGTGTTAGAGAAAGTCTATGGTAATTTACCAAAATGTTCTTTGGATTATGTAATAGTCCTGCTCCTTTGAGAGACTTATGGACCAGGTATTAAAAGATTTCATTGGAAAACCTGTTTGGAAAACCTCGACGATATCATCGTGTTGGGTAAAAGCTCGGTGAACAGCTTAAGAACTTGGAAAAGGATTTTCAACGGATTGCTAGCGCTGGTCTAAAGTGTTCCCTTTTCAAAAGGAAAGTAAGCTACTTAGGGCATAAAGTGAGAAGGGAGGGTATTTACAGCTAACTATAAAAAAGGCGATATGTTTCAGCAAAGCTAGTTCTCTACATGATCTCACGAAAATTAAAGAAATGTCGTTGAGTGGAATTAGGAAGAGAAAATAGCTTTCTAAACTCTGAAGAATAGGTTAAGTACTGCGCATAAACGTAAGCATAAACGGTCCCAGGATCAATGTTTATTTCGAATACGGATGCTAGTGGGTATGTTGTAGGAGGCATTTTTCACAAGTTATTGACTTGTGACTGTAAGAAGGAAGAATTACTGGCTTTGGTGAAGTGCACCAAACATTTTTATACTCTTGCWACCAGTTGCTACAGAGTGTTACAGTTTTTTCACCTAACGGTTGTACCTATCACCTAAAACTAAGCATATGCATAAGGTTTTATATACATTAATGATCAGGATGTCGAGAAAAGTTGAAATCCGGTGACTGTACGTCCGTCCGTCTGCGAAAGCTGTAACTTAAGTAAAAATCGAGAAATCTCGATGAAACTTGTTAGGTGAGTTCCTTAGTTCAAAAAAAAAAATCGAGTTCGTAGACAGGCGAAATCGGACCAATGCCACCCCCACAAATCGCCATTAACCGAAAACATAAAAAGTGCCATAGCTAAGCACGTAATTACGACATTAAACGATAATTTGGCACAGGAGATCGCAGTAGCAAAGTTCACTTGTGAGAAAAAATTCTAAAAATGTAATATGTTTAATGTGCATATCTCCTAAACTGCTTAAGCTGTGTCAACCAAATTCTCGCAACACGAATATTACAAGAATTGCAACCGATCGTGTGAAAAGGGATGAAATCGGAGGATAACCCCGCTCACTAACGGTACTAGTCAAAACAACTAAAAGCGCGATAAATCAATAACCAAATGCGACAGATACGTTAAAATTTCCTGCCGAGACGGTATGATAAGGTTTTATAGGAGCGTGGCACCGCTCACTTTTTGGTGAAATCCTATATCTCGGGACCAGCACCGATTTCAACAAAATTTGGAAAGTGGTATTACCTTCATATTCCTACGTCACTCTGTGAAAATGATTGAAATCGACAAAATTTGGAAAGTGGTATTACCTTCATATTCCTACGTCACTCTGTGAAAATGATTGAAATCGGACAATAACCACGCCTACTTAAATAGCACAATTTTAAATTTCAMTTGATTCGTTCAGTTTCTAGTAGACATAGTAGTAGATATAACAGGATGAAAATTGGCCCGAATAATGTCTTTGGTATGTTTCACCTTATGATTAAAATGGCTTAAATCCCATAAAAACTGATCAAGAACCTAACTACCACAGTACCCTTAGTTGACTTTTGAACGAAAATACCGATCAAAGTGTGATATATATAACTGGATTTAAGGGACAATCCTTCTATTATGATGGTATGTCGGAATGTCAAAAATGGGTTGAATGGGACCAATACTTCCCTTAGCCCCCATATACTTAATGTAAAGAATTTCGAACTTCCGGATGATTTTGTACTGCATATATCGCCTAATATGTGAATTATCCCAATGAGAATAAGAGGGTGTGTTTTATTCATAAGAGTGTATCTTTGTGCCTAAAATAGATAAATTTAAGCTAAAACTTGACCTAGACCCTAAATTACTGGCATCTGGATTTTCGAACATCCGGTTGACTTTATTCTATATGATTGGTTTTATACCTCAAGTATTTCCCTGGTTTTGATTCTTGCAAGTTGCAAGAGGATAAAATGTTCGGTTGCACTCGAACTTAGGCCTTTCTTTCTAGTCATAAATACCTTTATGGTCAGCATTTTTAAGTCACAACTGATCATGCAGAATGAAAATGTGCATTACAGCTAAAAAGCTAAAAAGTCGAACAGTCAGATGTTGGTAGTCATGGATTATTTTAGCAAAGGGTCAGAGTTATACGCAATTCCTAACTATGACGCAGAAATTGTGGCGGAAGTACAATACGTGCATTTCGTTTAGCCGAATGTATTTTTTTTTAATTTCTACCACTTAAAGTACAAAAATGTAGTTTTTTTTTTTTTTGTTAACTCTGATAACTTTCTCACATCTCTGAATTTTTAAAGCAATTTGCACATTGCTCATGCCGTTTTCTTTATGCGCCGTTATAACATATTTCTTTTCATTTGACAAGTAAGGTCCTTTTGGCATGGCCTTGAAAGGTATACAAAATGAAAACATAATAACTTAGATGTAACCAATAAATCCATGATATATCAGTTTTATTATTTTTCCTAAAAAAATACAAATTATCTTCTTATTTCTTATCAAGAACTTATGTATATAAAATGATTTCTATCACCTTTTAGGCTAAACGAAATGAATACTGATTCCATTTTTTCACTACAATAATTACCATAAAAAAACAAGTAAGGAAGGGCTAAGTTCGGGTGTCACCGAACATTTCATACCCTCGCATGATAAAGTTATAATCGAGATTTCAGGCGTGGTTGTGAACCGATTTCACCCATATTTGGTACATGTCATCAAGGTGTTAAGAAAATATTACACACCGAATTTCATTGTAATCGGTTGAGTACTTCTTGAGATATGGTTTTTGGTCCATAAGTGGGCGACGCCACGCCCATTTCCAATTTAAAAAAAGCGTGGCTGAAGCTTCCTTCTGACATTTCTTCCGTAAAATTTAGTGTTTCTGAAATTTTTTGTTAGTCGGTTAACGCACTTTAGTGATTTTCAACATAACCTTTGTATGGGAGGTTTGCGTGGTTATTATCCGATTTCTTCCATTTTTGAACTGTATATGGAAATGCCTAAAGCAAACGACCCTATACAGTTTAGTTGATATAGCTWTAGTAGTTTTCGAGATAAAAAATTTAGTAGGGGGCGGGGCCGATCCTTTGTTCCAAATTTCATTTTAATATCTTTATTTATGGCACTTTATAGGTTTCCG
>NW_017536308.1:4180-7108 GCF_001853355.1 Bactrocera latifrons | reverse complement strand
CAACTCTACTCGTCACTCTGAACACTTTGGTATATATAACCCTATATCTGACTCTTTTAGTTTTAGGACTTACAAACAACCGTTATGTGAACAAAACTATAATACTCTCTGATAATTCGGGTGGTGGAGCACGGTGGTCGTTCGTTCCGTGGTTGTGGTTGGCCGTGGGGAAACGGTCGGCGCAAGTTATTCCACAAATGTTAAATAAAAAACAAAATGTTTCTTATAATAATTATATTTTACAAATAACAAATTGGAAACACACTTACCACGTCTGGATCGGTGAGCGGTCGCAAAAGAAGAGAGCGCGCAACTTTTTAGTTATGGTTTAGTTGCGCGCGAATTAAACTTCTAAAAAAGTTCGAATAAGAGGAAAAGAAAAGATTGCTCTGCCGATACAGACGTGGCAAAAGAAATTGGGCGGAGGCGGCGTTAACATTCTCCCCGCCTTGCAGTATTACTGCAAATGCAGTTTACAATAGGTTACTTWAAACTAACTTAACTAACTGGCTCCTGCACTTCCTCTTTCACGTCTTCTTTGTAGATGGGGTGGCCGACGAGACGAATCGAGTCAAGTTCGGTCCGGGAAATGCCACTGAGATGAATCGAATCTCAGTCGGTCATTGCCATGCCGCCAATTTGCATAGAAGTCACCACCTTCCGAGGCCGGCGAGACGACTCGAGTATAACTCGATCCTGGGTAGGTGGTGAATGTGAGAAGCGTTGGCAGCCAGTGCACTTTATTGTGCCGAAGTCATACGACGCCGGATATTATGTATCGACGTATTTTGGGCGATATTATTATATATTCGCCTTGATAATACGGCGAGCACCTGCTTGACGACGAACGCCTCGTCCACGTCTTCGCTTCGGATGGGGTGGCCGATGAGACGAATCGAGTCTCGTTCGGTCCAGACAATGTCGCTGAGAAGAATCGAGACTCAGTCGATCGTTGCCATGCCGCCAATCCGAAAGGAAGTTACCAGCACCTCGAAGTCGGCGAGACGACTCGAGGCTGACTCGATCTTGGGCGTGTGGTATGCGGGAGAGGCATCGTTGGTCAGAGCTTTGCGTTTTACCGTCATGCACTGAGGTGGGCTAATTGTTGACAATTCTGTTGGTCGAACTGTTACTGTTGCTGTTGTTGCTGTCGTTAGCCACCACGGCCAATGTGGAGGAGCCGTTCGAGTTGGCTGTTTCGTTCAGAATGTTAGCCAAATGATGTGAGGGTGTTGATGTCAGTGTTGGGGGCTGTTGTGGTGCCTGATGCAGCTGCTGTTGCTGGATTTGTAGCGATTGTTGCTGAAGTTGCTGTTGCTGCGCTGCCACCGTTGGGCTGGACGCCATGGTGACGAAATGTTGCATTGTTGTTGTTGATGCTGTTGCTGAGACTGAGGTTGCAACTGTGACTGAATCGCTGTTTGCGTCTGTGTTAGGATCTGGGTGGGCGTTGACGTCGGCGGTGGCTGTGACTCCAATTGTGAAATCTGTTGTTTTTGTAGTCTTTGTTGGAAACTAGCTAGTGCATCTTGTGTCGCCGTTAACATTGCAGCAAACGGATCGCCTATCAATTAGTGGATGTACTTCTGTTAATATGGTTGATGCATTTGTTGTTAAGGCGTTGTTGGATGATGTGGTGATAATTGTGGGTGATGTCTTTTCGACTGCTGTTGCCGCATAGTCTGTTGATGGGGCGATTGTTGTGTCTGTTGTGTAAATATGCAATTAGTCTAATTTTGACTCCAAAAATGGTATGGTGTTTGTTGTTGCGTTATTGTTGAATTTTGTGCCTCACCTTTGCCATTATTTTCGCTTCTTCGGAGGGAACGGAACCTGTTAAAATCCAACCGAACACTGTACGTTGTGCAACAAGAGATCCGAAAATTTTCGATTTTACGCCATTTAGAATGATTTTCGGGTAAAGATCCACTCCAATCAACAAGTCAACCTTTTGACTCGTATAGAARTTACTATCCGCCAAGGGGATATTAGGTAACCTTTTTAAAATTGAGAAGTTAATTGACCTGGACGGAAGCAGTCCAGTCAGTTTTGGCAGTACCAACGCTTCCGCTTCTAGTCTTAAACTTTCGTTGCGGGGCGAGCCAATTCTAATCGAGCATACCGATTGAACTCATCCTGATACGGTATTATTCAATCCTGAAACTCGCGCGCTGACCTTTTAGCTTGCCAGATGTAAGCGTTTTTGCAAACTATTGCTTAAGAAGGTGGCTTCAGATCCCGAATCAATCAGGGCTCTGACAGTGAAGGTGCTCTTGTTGTGACATATGGTCACCATGGCTGTACCTAAGAGCTTGCTGCGACTGGTAGGAGCATTTGAAATATTGGCCTTAATAGAGGCCACACGAGATTTAGTAGAAACCTCAGTAGTGTCTGCGCTGTCAGATATCTGATCTATTCCTTCACTCTGATCCTGATGAATTATAGAGTGATGTCTCTGTTTACATCTGGAACAATTTTTACATTTACAATTTTTAACTTCATGTGAGTCTGATAAACAGTTTAGGCAGACGTGAAGTTTTCTGACAGCATTTAGCCGTGCGTTAGGCTGCATCTCAATGAATCTCTGACAAGTTTTCAAAATGTGTGATTGAGATGAGCACAGTTTACATTCAATATTGTTTTTCTTCGCGTGATGGGAATTGATGTGTGTGTGTCACTATCAGCTGTAAATTTCTGAGTTCGTTCTCAGATTCGGTAGAAATATGCGGAAGCTTGAACAATAAATTTAGTTGTGTGTTGACAAGCACTCGCTTGTTTTCATACCTACACAACAAATTATTCCAAGCCAATGCGAATCCGTCATTCGTCAGTGGCGCTTTCGAAACAATAGCTTTTACTTCACCTCGCGTTTTTTGATTCAAATGGAATAACTTTTCTACCGGAGATAGCCTTGGGTTATTCCCATAA
>NW_017536308.1:0-4060 GCF_001853355.1 Bactrocera latifrons | reverse complement strand
AAGCTTAATGTCGTCTATTGAGCTTGTGTTGGAAGGATCCACTTTTGGCAAACACAACTTGTATTCTGACTTTACCTCTGCCCACAGAGATCTCAGTTCAGCTTGTTGTACTTCAAGAGAGTAGGCACTTTGGTTGTTTGCTGTTGGAGTAAAAGACTCCTCAAACTCCAGTAGAGCGTCTGCAGCTGTSATAAATGCTCTGATGGATTCCATTGTTTACGAAAATTGAACCGGAGTTGCAAATTGGTTGCACAAAATCGGATCTAAAACTTGAAATGAAAATTTAAAAGTATTTGCAAATATGTTGCAAAAGTTCAAAGGTTACAGCACCAATCACGGACAAACTACAAATTGAGTTGATGATAGGCAGTGCGTTGTTTCTTTATGAAACGTGAATTTCCGAAAGAACAAAAAAAAATTAATAAATTGAGTAAAGTATTTTCTCAAATTTAATTTGTATGTGCTTGCTGGGTAATCGCCCCAATGCACTTGCACGCCTGGTCTTCTGATGTGTACACAAACAAAAGTGATGTAATTCACAAGTACTTATTCACTATTCACTTTCACTTTGTTCACTGGGCTATTTTCGAACTATTTCGATTTCACCACTATACCCTGGTTCGTTGGGATAGCCTGTGCTGCTTTGCCTTTACTGCTGTGCCTTTGCTGTTCTCTCTTTGCTGATTAGCCTGTGCTGCTTTGCCTTTGCTGCTCTTCCTTTTGCTGCTCGGCCTGTGCTGCTTTGCATTTGCTGCTATGCCCGTGTTGCTTGGCTTTGCTGCTCTTCTTTTTGCTGCTCGGCCTGTGCTGCTTTGCCTGTGCTGTTCTTTGACTTTCTGCTGTTTGGCTTTCTTGCCTGTCACGGAAAGAGGAAAATGTGCCAGACTCTATGTATAAGGAAACCCGATACAACTGTATTATTTCCGCAGTTGGATGGCATGGTAGAACGAACATTTGAGGAAAGTTGTGAACAAGTATCAAAAAATTGGGATTTCCATATGTATACTTGTATAGTCATTAAAAGAGTGAGTTACAAAGTAGACGAATTATCGAAGAATCCGTTACAATACATAATGCAAGAAACAGTGAAGATATTCTATAAAACTGTGCAAAAATATTGAACTGAAATTATGATAGCTCTCACGTAAAAACGGCTGATTACAGAATATAACTCACTTATCACAACACAATGGCGGCTCTTGCAAGATCGCATATTGCAAAAATCCTATACCGAAATATACAAGAGCACCCATTGCAGAATCTAGCGATATATGAACGGCTGATTCGGAAAATTTATTGTAAATGACTATTGTGTATGGCTATTGTGAATTGGCCCACCTTCTGCATTCATTCTTAACAAAAACAAAAAAAAAAAGAAAACTGTAACAAATCTTTATAATGTAATACAAGTTATGAAATCTGTTTAAAATTTACCTTCTTCAACAATTTAACGTCAAAATATGTATTTAAGTAAAATGAGAGCTAGCTAGTCATTACTCGAAATTAAACATAGGTTTTGGTCTGACATATTTTACAGCCATTGCAAATAATTTTGCGGTGCACCAAGAGAAAATATCTGCAATTCGTGCACCGTGCAAGGGCAAGAGAATACCTCTAATATATCCACATTCGTGATATAAATTAGTGAAATGGAAACGGCATATTTCCCTCATAATTTCRAACTATCTGTCGCTAAAATTAATACAAGCAGTTTTATATTTCTCTTGAAAATCAAAGAGCTTCATAATAAAGCTGTCTGGTGCCAAAGGTAGCTAAAATTTCGACTACCATATCCTTAATACATACTTTTGTAAAGTAAGCATTCAGTAAGCACGATTTCAGCACAAAGATGCACTGTTTTCTGGAAATCATACTATCAAAATATAATTGAAATAACTCACATGTTGGCAGATATGTACATATTATGTATGTATATGTGATAAAATCGAAAATATTTGTATTAGRTTAAGGGAAATGTTGACCATATTCAAATAATTTTTGACAAAGGGGTACTTTATTATCAAAATACATTCGCCTGAATTTCAATAATATATTTCACAGATTTCAGTCATCGACTGATACCCAACGCGTACGGTTGTTGTTTCGCAGTCTTTTTTGAGTAATTTTCTCTCCTGTGTGCAAAGCCAATAACAAATTTTCTTCCATTGGTAAGCCACGTGCGCTTCTACTGATTGTGTATATTTCATAAGCAATAATGTCCATTGAGGGACCCCCTCTTATGCAAAACAGGTTCGCCCTGTTATCAAGTCCAAAAGCAAAAAGAAAAAARCCTCAATCTATAACTAAAGACTTGTTTCACGCTTTACCATTAATTAAGAAAGAAAACCCAAGATTTTTAGGTGCAAGTGCAAGCTTTAAAAGCTATTAGTTCAGAAATCATCAATATATCCGAACTAAAAGACGGAAATTGATTAATTTTTGTTAAAAACGATAATATCGCAAACAAGTTTTTTAAAATAACCACTTTACATGGGATATGTAGTGTAAAAATTGAGCTGCATAACAACCTGAATTACTCCAAAGGCACAATCTACGCAACATGTCTTAATGATGTTTCAGAAAATGAAATTATTGAAAACCTGAAAGCCCAGRGTGTTGTGTCAGTTTACAAATTTCCAAAATATGTTGATGGCAAACAAGTACCTAGCGGAGTAGTTTTACTCACTTTTTATATATATCAATTGCCYGAGAAATTGGAAGTATCATGGTATACAACTAAAGTACGCCCATACTACCCAAATCCCATGAGGTGTAAAAACAAGTACCGGAGTAGTTTTACCCACTTTTAATATATATCAATTGCCTGAGAAATTGGAAGTATCATGGTATACAACTAAAGTACGCCCATACTACCCAAATCCTATAAGTTGTAAAAATTGCCAATTGTTCGGCCACACAGCAAAGCGATGTAATCCACCTGCGACTCATGCGCACTCCCTCCTCACTCTCCAGAAGTATGCTCTCGCACTTTGTGCGCAAACTGCTCTGACAGCCACCCCGTTTCCAGTAATAAAGACTAAAACAGATAGKAAGTGCCCTATGCGCGAAGCGATCAAAATGCAAAAAATGCAGATACCATCACCTCTTAACGAGACTACGCTTTCCTTTTCTAATGTAATCAAAAAGTCAAACAATACACAACCAAACCAAAACAATAATGAAACCCAAGCAGGACAAATACGTTCGAGCAACAACAACACCGATATTAATATAACGAATGACGAAGCAAAAGAAAACAACGCAAGTCAAACAAACAATATAAATACCATTCAAACCATTTTTCCAGTCGATGACTCAACAACAACAACAACAATCTCAAATTTTATTGCCCAACTTACCCCTTCTGATACTCCCTTCCATTTTTCCCCCCTTATCCTACATCCGTACAGACTTCCAAACACAAATGAAATATGATTAAAATATTACAATGGAATATAAACGGACTATTTAATAATTACCCTGATTTCYATATTTTAATTAATGCATTTTCTCCTGAAATCGTTGCTTTACAAGAGACGCATCTCCCCGCTAATAAAATAGCATATTCTCCTAAAAACTACATAAGTTACTTTTCTAACTGCAGTCAAAACAMTTCCTGTAAGCAAGCCATTGCAATTCTCGTTAAAAACTCCATCAACCATAAACTTATCCCGGTCACTTCTGGCCTTTCCTGTTTGGCGTTGGAAATTGACATAGGCTTCAAAATCACTATTGCCAATTGCTACATCCCCTCATCTACATCCTCATCAGAACTTTACTAATAGGGTGCTTAGTAATATCATCAACACTCTTTCTGCCCCAATTGTTTTGTTAGGAGATTTTAATGCTTGGAGCCCSCTGTGGGGTTCTCCTGCTAGTAATAAAAGAGGAGAAATCATTGAGGATATAATACTTTCTGACAACCTAGTCGTCCTTAACGATGGATCACCCACTCACTTCTCCACTCATAAAACGTTTACCCATCCTGACATCACCCTTGCCTCCACACCAATTGCACCCAAACTTTCCTCCAATACACTTCAAGACCTTCATAATAGTG
>NW_017536307.1:0-1369 GCF_001853355.1 Bactrocera latifrons | reverse complement strand
CCTGTCAGATCAACTAATGAGGGTCTGGTTTAAAAATTTGAATCCACAGGATGAGTCCACATGAGTCACCATTGTATCCCGAAAAAATCGGTTTGATTATCAAGGCCAACACGTTAGTGTGAATGGTAATCGTTACCGCTCAATGATAATGTATGTAATGTATGTGGTTTCAATAGTCAACAGTAGCGCCATAAGCTGGTGGACGTGTTATCTCACGAAATGGCCCAGTCAATTGACCGCCTCGGTCACACAATTTGAGGCCGTTAGTCTCTTGTGGGGCTCTGTCAGGTCTATGGGGTATGCCAACAAGCCAGTGAGGATTGATGAACACCGTATGAATAGCGAACGTGAAATAGCAGCATCATCGGCCGATTTATGCTTTAAAATCGTCGAAAATTGGGTTTTGGTCGTCTGGACTTCTGCAAGCGTGCCCGTGGTGGTCATACAAAAGAAATCTAGTTCCATACATAAAGGAATAGATAATTTTATTGATATCCCAAACAGGTTTTGTTTAATTTAAAACTTTTGTAGCGCTTTTATTGAAAACCATATATTAAATTGTTGATTATTTAACCAATAAGATTTCTTTTTAGATATAAATTAAGATGTTCTCAATAGTAATATAAATTTTAAAAAATTCTTTAGAAAAAGAAAACGTCAATTTCGGCTACGTGGAAAGCTATAATACCCTTCACTAGTAATTCACGTGTTGTCTTTGGCAATAATTTGTCCTAAATTTCGTAAATTTCTTACTAAATAAAAAAAATCCGATCGTTCAGTTTTTGGGATCATCTAATTTTGTGATCCAATATAAATTTATTTTATTCAAAATAGTTTCCTTCTGCTTCAATACAGTTTTGCACTGTTCAAAAGCATGTCGAACGAGTGTTTTAATTACTTTTCCCGTATAGCTGCCAGTATACCAGTGCAAGCCTTTTGAATGGCCTCTACGTCTGCATAACGTTTTCCTTTTTCATATAAGGTGAATACGGGGAGTGGTTAAAGATTAAAATGTAATTTTTGGTTAAATCATCGGTCGCAAAATGTCCTTCGAATGTTGGATTCTGAGCAATTTTCGGCCGTCAATCAATTTGCGCGGAACAAACCATGCAAAAACCTTTCGTAAGCCCAAATGTTTGGTGAAAATTCGATAAAACGATGTTCTGGAGATGTTCAATTCCATTTTCATGCATTTCAATGATGAATTCGGCTGATTTTTGATGAATTCCCGCACAGTTTCGATGAAATTTCCGGTGATCACGGATTTTGATTGGCAAAAAGTCCTGTTTACCTTGGAACACACCTTGTACTACAAGCAGCTTCTTGACGTTGATTATTTATTTATCCACAAATACTTTATAGGGTTCCC
>NW_017536306.1:0-1370 GCF_001853355.1 Bactrocera latifrons | reverse complement strand
AGATTTCATTATCCGTCATTTACATATTTTTTTATTTTGCTGTAAAATTAATTAGATTAGATCAATTTGTGTGCTTTGAGTATTGAATTGTATTTTCATTTAATTGAATTGTATTGAAAAGTTATAGTCCAATCACGACAATTTTTCCACAAGGGATACATCAGCTCAAATACCGTATTTGTGTAAAGTTTTATTAAGCTATCATCATTGGATCCTAATGTATATATTATACAGAGAAGGCATCAGATGGAATTAAAAATAGCGTTATATTGGAAGAAGGCGTGGTTGTGAACCGATTCCACCCATATTTCGAACATATCATCAGGGTGTTAAGAAAATATTATATACCGAATTTCATTGAAATCGGTGGAGTAGTTCGAGAGATATGGTTTTTGGTCCATAAGTGGGCGACGCCACGCCCATTTTCAATTTTTAAAAAATCTTGGGTGCAACTTCCTTCTGACGTGTTTTGTTAGTCGGTTAACGCACTTTTAGTGATTTTCAACATAACCTTTGAATGAGAGGTGGGCGTGATTATTATCCGATTTCTTCCATTCCTACAAAAAACCGCTATGTGAACAAAACTATAATACTCTCCTTAGCAACTTTGTTGCGAGAGTATAAAAATATAGCAGCCGTAGCTGAAGGTGTACACGAGGACCGTGGAGAACCGATTCGGCGTCGTTTGGAACGACTTGATGCATTTTACGTCGGTAGCTTAAATTGAAAGCGTTCAATATACAGTCTGTGCAAGAACTGACGCCGCTTGATCTTCACAAGCGACATCGTTTTGTTATATGGAGTGTTGAAAAGTTCCAAGAAGATCCACCGTTTTCCGATCCGGTGTCTGGCTCAATACGTATCTAAACAAGCAAAATTGCCGCAATTGGGACGAAAAAAAAAAAAAAAAAAAAAAAAAAAAAAAAAAAAAAAAAAAAAAAAAAAAAAAAAAAAAAAAAAAAAAAAAAAAAAACATTTCAAAGAGATAATCTTGAAAGAATAAATGCCAAAGAATGTTCTTTCGAACGATAAAAAAAAACATTCCCCATTAAATTTGAAGTTTCGTGTTTTTTCTTTAAAAAAGTAGRGAATCTCGAAATAGATCTCATTATACCCTGAACAGGGTATATTAAGTTGTCGGAACTGCCGATATGGGAATAAAGTTCTTGTACAGAAAGCTTTTACATTTGACAATGTATCTTCACAAAAGTTGGCACAGGTTATATAGCATATATCGGTGATACAAACTGAACGATCGCAATAAAATGCCTGCATGGAAAACTTCGTCATTTGATGATATATCTCCACGAAATTTGGTATGAGTTATTCATAGTTCATAGTAATAATGTAATATTGGAAAAAAATTGTTA
>NW_017536305.1:0-1317 GCF_001853355.1 Bactrocera latifrons | reverse complement strand
TTTATAATTACTTTGGCATCTCCTTTTTGGTATTACAAATATGGTGAAAAACTCAATTTATCCTGCGCAGGGTATAAAAACTGAACTATGATGTCGAACTGAATATGTTTGTCAATCTCAATCTCTCTCTTAAGTCTGACGTTTGAGAAGAAATTTTAAAATTTTAGATTTAGATAAATAAGCCTTTCCAATACTATGTATTATATTATATCTATAACAATATTCATCCGGTTCCAATGCGTTGTTTTTGTACATAATTTTCACTCATATATGTACATATGTATGTCGAACTTTATGGCTGAAAAAAAATTACTGCGGGAGTTCTTCATCTGTACTTTAATATGAAGAAAAGCCGAACACACGTGTTTGGGCTTTTAAAGATTGGTTAGGTTTTAACACAGTTATCAAATATAAGAGAAGCTCGCGGAGCCTTTGAGAGTTACTCAGGCTGCCATTTCAAAACGATTAAAGCAACTGGACAAATTCAAAACCAGGAAATTGAATGCCTAATGAAGCCATGAAACATTGAGATGACTTTTCACAGTGCCAGGGAATTTTGGCCGCCAAGCCKGCGCATTTCTTTCGCGATGGAAAACAACACTTCCCTAAGAATACCTCTGCAGTCAATGGAGTTGTTGAGTTTTTCCTCTTTATTTCAAATTTAACCGAAAAACATATACATGAATGGCAGTGAACGCACAACGCCTGGAGAAGGCGAACCCGATTCCCTAATCGATGGCGATGGAGCAGACGTTCCATTGTCCAACCATGAAGAAGTTCGAATAGCAATTACCCGCCTGAAGAACAACAAAGCGGCGGGGGCCGATGGATTACCGGCTGAGCTATTCAAACAAGGAGGCGAAGAACTGATAAGGAGCATGTATCAGCTTCTTTGTAAAATATGGTCGGACGAAAGCATGCCCAACGATTGGAATTTAAGAGTGCTATGCCCAATCCTCACAAAAGGAGACCACACGATCTGCGCCAACTACCGTGGCATAAGCTTCCTCAATATCGTATATAAGGTTCTATCGAGCGTATTGTGTGAAAGATTAAAGCCCACCGTCAACAAACTGATTGGACCTTATCAGAGTAGCTTCAGACCTGGAAAATCAACA
Organism: Bactrocera latifrons; assembly: GCF_001853355.1. Taxonomy (NCBI): domain Eukaryota; kingdom Metazoa; phylum Arthropoda; class Insecta; order Diptera; family Tephritidae; genus Bactrocera; species Bactrocera latifrons. Next base: position 199 of record NW_017536305.1, on the reverse strand, counting down.
ACCCACCAGATATTCCACCATGCGCCAGATCTTGGCAAAGACCCGTGAAAGGAGAATTGACACTCACCACCTCTTCATCGATTTCAGATATGCTTTCGACAGCTCGAAAAGGAGCTTCCTTTATGCCGCGATGTCTGAATTCGGTATCCCCGCAAAACTAATACGTCTGTGTGAGCTGACGTTGAGCAGCACCAAAAGC
>NW_017536304.1:0-1310 GCF_001853355.1 Bactrocera latifrons | reverse complement strand
AAGTAGGTAACTGGGACTTTTGAGTTCTGTGTTCTATTGAGAGAATATAAGTGATAGCGCAATCACCGACAAGAGTTAATGAACTCGACGTTAAAAAAAATTCTTTTTTCGTTGATCACCTTTTTTAATTTAATACAATTAATTAAAATTCTTTAACATTGGGGGGTGACAAAGTGGGAACGGCAAAAAGGAGATAGAGATTTTAACCTTAGAACCGTGACATAGCTGTACAACTTAATTTCTTGACTTGGGCACTCAGTGCCCAGTAATGTATTTTGTATGGAAATTTTGACTTTTAAGACGTTTTTTTTATAGGAAAGCCAATATTTCGCTTGTTTATGCAAATAATTTAATGAAACGTTTATTGCTAGAAACAAATGTATTTTTTATTGAAAAATATGAAAATCGAATAAAGTTTTATTTTTGAACTGCTCAAATGGGTGAAATTCTTCTCTGTCTTTTTGATATATTTCGATTGGGTGCAGATGTTTTTGGAGTATTGTCCACATCTTCATCATTGCCTGAGTCCGTGTCAACTTCGGTATTGTATTTTGCAAAATAGCACTTTTCACACGTCCTTATGAATAAGGCAATGGTCACAAACTGCTGTTGTTTTATTATCGATCTTATCGGTTTTGCATTTCAAATGAATTAATTTTGAAATAAATTGAATTATGAAACCTTACCTGTATTGCTGGACGCGAACTGGCCACTGCAGAAAACCGTTTGAAATTGATTGTGGTCCATTGCAATTTTAGTTGTAGAATTAATTTTTCTTTTGCATCGGTTTTGTAATTGGATCTGCGCTAGCTTCATAGAGAGTTCTTTCAAAAATATTTAACGCTTTTCAGACTTATTGGTGTTCCCCATAGGGTGACTAAGATCAAACAGCCTGAACGCTGCAAGCCCAACAATATCCAGCATGTCATAAAATAATGTCATGGGCCAGCGGTTTGTTTTTCTTTTGCCAGAGAATCCACGTAGCATTTTGTCAAATGTATCAACACCACCTTTATGCTCATTATAATCATGTATGAATTGTGGTTTTTTGTTACAGGATTTACATCTTCGCTGGCATGAGCAGTTGAAAGCATTAGTACATTTTTCTTCGAATGTGTTGTAAAGCTTACTAATTGCATTGATTTTGAAAAACAAAACACAGATTCAACTACACCCCCTTCAGAGGATGTAAATAGTATTGGCGGAAACTGTGAAAATCTGGTGGGCATGTGACTCACAAACGAACTACCCATTGCAAGGTATATTGTACACGGTAAGTAGGTAACTGGGACTTTTGAGTTCTGTGTTCT
>NW_017536303.1:0-1371 GCF_001853355.1 Bactrocera latifrons | reverse complement strand
TTGTTTGTTGAATAATTTCACTCACCGCAAAATTCGCCGAATGAACTTTAAGTACTTCAGAAAGAAAAGCGAATACTTAACACTAATAATTACTTCGAAGTAATATTTGCCATTCGGTTGGTTGAAAAGACTAAACAACCTAGAAAGAAAAGAAATTCGACGAAGAGGTTTTCAGGTGAAATTTAAATTGAAAAGTCATACTGTGTGTTATCCACAGGAGTACTTTCTTAAGAAACATTTTTTTTTTTGTTTCTTTTTTGATTTATTATAAATTTACAATTCTAGTGAATTTTGAGATCTCGCTAAATATGTTCCCTTTTTTTATCAGATTTTGTTGTTTTAAGGAGAGTTGTTATTGGAATTGGCTCCWATTTTGCTGGTAAGCTTAGAATATTATAGTTAAAGACCTACCTGAAGCTTTTGAGCCGGTTTGAGGAATTAAAATTGGTGAAGTTTCAGCGTGGAAATGGTTGAAAGCTTTGAAAATATTATACATATGTATGTATGCAGAGTGCAGTCTGCTGGTAGTAGCTGGACTACTATTTCCATGGGTTTTTCATTATGCAGCTACGTTATATAATACGTCTATGGGAGTATAAGTATAAGTATATGTGTATATTCATACGTATGATAAAATATTGCATACAAGAATGCCTTAAAAGCTACAACCGCAACCGCATACGGCAAAGCTTGGCATGGCACCACATGCCTTAGTATGCGAATGCAATATTGGTTTGTGGGTTTGTAAATCAACTGGGAAAATTGTTGCAGACGAAATGCGTTGTTGGTACAGGCTTTAAGTGCCAAAGTCATCAGCTGGTGGTGTGCGTTGCAGCAAAAAAGAGTAAACTTTGGCAAATGTCAGTCGAAGAGCACAGCGACCATTGAGAATTCTTTCATTTTTTAGTGCAAAGCATTTGCGCTTGTGTATGTATGTGCATATTCAAGTGGACTCGCCTATTGTGACTGTCCACTACATACGCAAATTGGACTAGCTTTTAAATTGTTAAACTTTCAAAACTTCAAGTTGCAATAAGTTGCAGAATTGTAAAAATAAATTATTTATTAATTGAATTTTTGTAAGAGTGTTTTATAATAAATAAAGTAGAGAAGTACAAAAACCAAGAGTAAATGGTAACAGAAGAAACTCGAAAATGTAAAAGATGGAGCAATTCAAAGAATATACAGGAAACATGAGTGTTAATGCATTTTCTTCTCCCTAAAACGCAAACTATTTATATATTCATAATATTTACTTTGTTGCCTTCAAAATAATCCCCACTAAATGTAAAACACTTATACCAACAATTTTTCCAGTCCTCGAAACACTCTCTTTAAGCACCTTTTGGAATGGCTCCTTAAGCTAATTCG
>NW_017536302.1:0-1371 GCF_001853355.1 Bactrocera latifrons | reverse complement strand
AAAAAAAAAATTAATTCAATAAAGCTCATTCGCACTTTTCAGTGAAAGCTCTATCCCGTTTTTGCTACTAATTGCCTGCCTAAGCACTTCCATTACCCCTCTTCTAGCCGCATTACCTTCAGTTTTAGTTTTTAGTAAATATTTTTTATTTATTCTCTATACGCTAAGGAAGTAGTAAAGTCACAATGTACATAATAGGTATGGTAGTTTCTTGCTTGCATGGTTGCAACGCACTCCAACGCGGAATGCGCCCTCAGCAGGCTATCCGTAGAAGTAGCATAGTAGTAGTATACATTTGATGTGTGTTAGTTTGTAGCAATGAATTAAATATTTATTGTAAGTAATTTTTCGTATATTTGTATGTATATTCTCCTCATAACTTGCTATATATTAAAATTCAACACTTTAAATTAATATTAAATTTAATTAAAAAAAAAAAATCATTTCGTATACTTTCATTTGAACTTAGGTTTTGTGTTTCATCAATTTGCTTATACACGCACTAACTTGCTTTGTTTTTTTATTATTATTAGCTAACGGTAAACCTGCTATACACATATTCTTATCTGCTTACTGTTATTTGTTAGCTGTTGCGCCACTTTCTCTCGTTTTTTATTGTGTTAAGTAAATTACGTATATATTGTTACATTTTTTTTTTTTTTTTTTGAACAGCACTGTCGGTTGTAATAATTTGTTTGTGTGTTTCTTATTAGAAAACCAATTCTATATCGAATTGCCAAGTTGAAAGCGCAAAGCAAAGTTTTTACTGTTTGGTTTAGGAAACAAAATTTTTTCCTGCCACGAAAAGTTGCACGAAAAGCTAACACTAACAAGAATAGATGCTTAAAACAAGCGCAGAAATTATGTAAAATTTAATTTTTTATACAATGAATATTTATTAGTGCGCTATAATGCATGTATGAATGTATGCTTGTTAAGGACGTGTTGGTATTTTTGTATTTTTCAAATGGTATAACCGCTTGCGTTTTTGTTGTTTTTAACTTCTCTTAAGAAAAATCGTATACTTTGTGTTTGTGTATTTTGTTTTAAACTAAGCCTAATCTTTAATTACGTATTTAAAGTTGGTTTTACTTCTTTTCAAAGGAATATTTTTGAAAATTTTGCAGTAATACTAACATTTTTCCACCATTTCCATACCAATTTGTAAATATATATACTGTCTCTTATACACATCTATTACAATATCATTACATTACCGTTGCATTAAAGAGTGCTTGTGCATGTGCTGGGAAAAATATTGCTGTACATTTTTAACTTTATGCTGTAAGAAATGTTAGTATAATACAAGTACTTATATACATATATAGTGAGTTTAAGAGTTATAAAAATATATAATTATATTAGGTTAGA
>NW_017536301.1:0-1372 GCF_001853355.1 Bactrocera latifrons | reverse complement strand
TGTACAGCAGTGGTGTCTGCAAAATTTCATTTTGAGAAGTTCTGAGTGCGAAGCAGAGAGCATACAGCAGTGGTGGCTGCGTATGTGTACAGCAGTGGTGTCTGCAAAATCCATTTGAGAAGTTCAGAGTGCGAAGCGGTAGCATACAGCAGTGGTGGCTGCGTATGTGTACAGCAGTGGTGTCTGCAAAATCCATTTGAGAAGTTCTGAGTGCAAAGCAGAGAGCATACAGCAGTGGTGGCTGCGTATGCGTACAGCAGTTGTGACTGCAAAGTCCGTTTGAGAAGCTCTGAGTGCGAAGCAGATAGCACACAACAGTGGTGGCCGCATACGTTCAGGCAACAAGTGCGTACAGCGGCGGCTAGATAGATCCGGACAACGTGGTAGCTACGAGGGACATCGTTGGAATTGGCCCAAGCAGAGGTGGCGTCAAGCGTTGGAGTTCATTATACAGCTAAGTTATTAAGAGTAGTTAGTTTTAACTTTATGAGTTGCGGTAGAATAATTTTCATTAAATAATTAAATTTAAAGTTGTTCATAAAGTAGTAACATAAGCATACATTTTGTATTTATACGTTTGTAAAACATTTTGAATTTTTAATTGCTGCGCACGCGACTGACTAGCATGGACCGTGAACAAATTTTTAGTTGGACAATGAACGAACTGAAGGCAAAGCTTGTGGAGCTGGGGCTTCCTACAAAAGGGCGCAAGGCCACTTTACAGGACAGATTATGCGAACATTTTGGATTGGGAGTAGATGATGTTTCAGATTTTGAGGATGCATCCTCTGTAGTGGACGGTGGGGCTAGACAGACGCTAGTGAGTCACACGTCTTTCACGTTACGTGACAGCGAGGAATCGTTGAGCCATTTCAGTGGAGTAGGCCAGCCGGCAGTAAAAGAGTGGGTTACAGAGTTCGAGGAAAATGCACTGGCAGTTAAATGGTCGGACATTCAGAAGTTTTTATATGCCAAGCAACTTTTAAAAGGAGCGGCGAAAGTTTTTATAAGAAGTCAGAGGGGTATCAGCAGTTGGTCTTCCTTAAAGGATCTACTGTTTAAAGAATTCGTAGAAAGGGTTTCATCAGCGGAGGTGCATAGACTGTTACGTAATCGGCGCAAACGAAGTAATGAGGGTTACCGCGAATATTTGTATAAGTTAATGGAACTCGGTTTTCCAATTGACCTCGATGAACCCAGTCTAATAGAATATTTTATTGAAGGCGTACCGGATACCAGGGTAGGGAAAAGTAATTTGTATCAAGCTGGAAACATTGAACAGCTTAAGGATGAAATAATCGTTTATGAAAAGATTCGGTCAAGTCGACAGCAGGCAGACCCCAATCGACGCGGGGAAGAGGTAAAAAGCGAA
>NW_017536300.1:0-1311 GCF_001853355.1 Bactrocera latifrons | reverse complement strand
TATTATAGAATAAAGTATGATTCGCAGAAGAGCCCCAATATTTACAAATTTATTGTAACGAACCCTGGACACGGCGAGTATACCTCAGCAATTTATACTTGTAAGAAGCAGGGGCAGCAAAAAGCTTCGTGACAGTATATTAGTCGATACTGTACCTTTTGAAACAATTTTTTTTTTGTATTAAACCGTATTATTTTACTGTGTGTTTTTTTTCGAAACTGTGCTTTATATATACATACATGTATCTACAGTTGGGAGCATTGGAATAGTAGTGCCTATTGGCCAAGAGAGTTTTGCTTTAAATTTTGTTTATTTTGTGATATTGCCGTCGATCATTATTTTAGTTATATTCTCTGAATACGACGGTCCTGTTTTATAAAACAATAAGTGTGAATTACTTACCGTTACTTTTTTAAAGCCAATTTATTGAGATGTCTGTTTTTATTAGTGAGAGAATAGTAGTGAACAATGAGATGATTGCAAACAGATAATTTTTAATAAAAAAATTTAATTTTATCAAACAAAAAGTAAGTTTCCAGATCTTTTATTAATTACTCAATGCAAAAATAAAAAAAAAAAAACAATATGACTTTGCACTTTTTTTGGGCCGGGGGAAGCACTGGAGTGACGAAAAACGAGAATGTATTCAATCTGTCATAAACACGGGTAAATCCTACAAGGGATTGGAAAGAATTATAGGGTGTTAAGTCACAACGACTCACAATGCATTTATTTACAAAAAAAGACGAAAAAGGGGCGCAATATGGATTCTTTCCGAGAATTTTACACCAAAAATTGTAAGATGTGCCAAAACTCGACYTAGAATGTCAGCTATGGATATTCGGAATGAACTGAACCTGGTCTACGGTGTTCATACAGTGAGAAGACTTCTACATGACCATAATTTAAAATAATCCTAATAGAGAGTACGACCCCAGGTTCAGCACAAAAACTATGAAGATTGGCGGTTTGAATTTCATGGTTTGGTGTGTTTTTCTTACAGGCCCAATTTTTGTGCGCAGTCCCAATTCACAAGATTACTAGCATAACGGACCGGCACAAAGTCGTTGATATAATGTAGTATATTATGATACCATTTGCTGAAGAGGACATCCTGCTGAAAAGGATATTTCAGCAGAATAATGACCCGAAGCATACCAGTAGGGTGGCAAAGGAGTGGTTCCGGGTCAATGGAATTGATGTTATGAATAGGTCAGCTCAATCGCCTGGCCTCTCTCCTGTTGAGAAACGTTGGGTAGACGTCAAGAAAGCCGTGTGGAAGGATAAACCCAAAAACAATAACAAGTTGTG
>NW_017536299.1:0-1336 GCF_001853355.1 Bactrocera latifrons | reverse complement strand
CCATCGAAGTTGATAAGTTGATTTGTTAGTAGTTTTTATTAATGAAAAATGTTGCAAAATCAACAACGCAAAAATATTGCAATAACTACAACAAAAGCAGCAAAAAAGTCCAATTCGTACAAAGAACACATTTTATGCCAATTATCACTCTCACCTAGCAACAACAATTATCGGCAGTCGCTGCATTTGGTGGCAATAGAATTTGGCAATAAATGCAAGCACACACACATACACACAAACACATAAAAACAACATGCCACGTAGTATACACGTTGCTGTGAACAAAACCAATAACTACTCAACTGTAGTTGCCACATGCATGCAATTATAGCTTTATATGCGCTGGTGTCTCTGTGTTCTATTATTCTTAAATGTTTGCATTTGTTGTAGTTYATTTTCGGTTTGTAAAAAGTGACAAAGTTTGTGAAACTGATTTAATTAAAATTCGTAAGTGAAATGTATTTTCATAACAGCCAATTGCTGTGGAGAGTGAAGCGTGGCTAAATCGTTCGCAAATATAACTGACTGCAGAAGTAAAACTCGAACGTAATTAATAATATGACAGTGGAGTTGCAGGACTTTTGATTTCAACCAAAAAAAAAAACGAACAAGAAAAATAGGTGGCAACCTTAAACCAAAAATTGCATATTTTCTTATACATATTGCGTGAAAATGCAGGAGTTTTGATTATAACAAAAAATAAAAAAATAAAAATAGGTGCCAACCCTAAGCAAAAAATTGCATATTTTCTTGTGCCTGCTTGTACAGGACTTTTGATTTTAATCAAAATGTAAAAAATAAAAAATAAGTGGCAACCCTAAATTAAAAACGCAATATTTTCTGGTATTCATTRTGGCGTGAAAATGCAAGATTTTTGTTTTTAATTCAAAACACAAAAATAAAAATCAGGTGGCAACTCAAAAAAACAATACATTTTCGGGCATAAATTCATGCTAATTTTTTWAAATACTTTACTATTATTTTATTATAGAAAACGCATTGGTTATAACAAAACAAATTAAAAAGGTGGCAACTCTAAATTAAATTATATATTTTCTTGCATAAATTTTTTTATTAAGTTTTTTTTAAATATCTTTAAATAATTTCTGTTTTTTGGTTTTTTTCATATGGCAACCACACAAAAACAAAAAGTTATTATATTTGCGGGTGAAACCAGTTGACTTTTCTTAGCTACTTAGTTTGGTTTGAGGTTTCCACAGCTACGCGGAAAGGGTTTCTCTGATCACGTTCGTCCACAAGTCTTAGCGAACAGCGAGTACCGACTGGTTGCCAATCTGCAAATCTGATGAAATTGAGATAATATTTATCTCTGGCA
>NW_017536298.1:0-1351 GCF_001853355.1 Bactrocera latifrons | reverse complement strand
CAATATTTTGATTTGTGAATTATTTGAATCGTTCAATTTCTGTCCCTTGCTTTTTTATTCCGGTCATCGGTCATCACGATGTCAAGGTACAACTTTTCAAACAACAGTTACGATGTTTGATGGTGCTGTTGGGTGCTAGATGTATTTATTGACCGGCAAAAGAGAGGTTCGCCACACGCACATATTCCCTTTTGGATGGTGGTTACACCAGATCAAATTGATGAAATAATTTCTGCGAAATTCCTGAATTGAAAACCAATATCATTCATGGACCTTTCGAACATTACAATCCCTTTTCGGTTTGTATAGCTGACAATAAATGCACGAAACACTATCCATGTGTTTTTCTTTCAGAAACACAAACTAGAAATGATGGATTTCCACTGTATCGGCGTCGCTCACCAGACGACAAAAGCAGAACATTCAGCATTCAATTTAGAGGAGTGAATATCGAAGTTGACAACTAATGGATCATACTATATTCACAACTAATTCACATTCCAAACTCATACTAGGGTTGAGTATTGCAGTTTGGTGTAATCGATAAAATACGTTTATAAGTACGTCACTAAAGGAAGCAACATGGCGGTTCTTGATCTTCCACGAGATGAGGTCAGCAAATATCAAATGGCCGATACGTGAACTGCAATAAAGCGCTTTGTAGGATATTTACTTTTACAATTAATGACCGTTTTCCTGCTGTTCCCGAGAATGGCCAAAGTGTGTACTTCAATCCAGAGAATACAGTACAGCCAATGAAAACACCGCCAGCAACAAATTAATATTTACGAGTCTCAACTTTCGCCAGTGATCTGTTTGCGAGAACATTGCTCTATTCGGAAATATATTGATATCATACATGGAATGCATCGTTGAAGAAATAGTTACACAGAAAGGAAGGCAAACCAGTATATTAATATCCAGATGTGTTCTCAACTAATGCCTTAAGACGAAATTGCACAATCCACCCGTAAAAAGACGATGGTTTCTACCGTTGATTAATATTCGCGGTTCAACTTCATTTGAGTCATTGCGAACTGTGAATGTTACGGTGTGTGTAAGTTTTGAAGAAGTAAACCAGCGAACAAAAATAACATTGGCAAAGATATTTAACAACGTCTTCGCTAAAAATTGGAAATGGGTCGAATGGAATGTTTATCCGAACATTGGCCAAATTATAATAACTACGATTCCTTAAGTGCACGTGCAATGTTAGCTGCCAAAAATACCGATGCTGTTGACTTAAACCGGAAGATTCAAAGTCAAATTCCAGGAGACTTGCGCTCATACAAATCGATCGCTCCTCTTAACAACGAATACGACGCCGTGAATTATCCAGTAGAATTTCTAA
>NW_017536297.1:395483-400869 GCF_001853355.1 Bactrocera latifrons | reverse complement strand
TGAGAGATAAACAGTCTCCGGACTTCAGCTCATATCTTCATCTATATCTATCTCGCTTAGTTTTATGTGATACGTATAACCGTTAGGAGAAAAAAACTACAATATTACACAGAGTAGCCACATGTTGCAACAAAAGTATAAATGCGGTATTCGCCACAATCAGTGTATAAACCTTGAAAATATGTTGAATAAAAAAAAAAATGGTTTACTAAGGTAGGTCGGGGAATTTTCAATTGATATCTTACATACAACGCATTATGACATCTTTTTTTGAACACATATAGGTTAGGGCTAAATTAGATGCATCCGAATCTTCTGAATTTATTTTTAAACTACTCACTTTTCTATACAACGTTCAAATTGTATAACGAAAAACTCACATTATTCCTTGTTCTTATTAAAAGCAGATATTAAAGTTTATTGAGATGGAAAAATTCCACATATTTTATACATGATGCATATCTGAATTATTATGGACAGAAATTTAATTGACTTTGATCAATTGCTTGCTAGCTTGGTTTTCTACCCTATTGAGAGTTCACTTTTGAAGGAAAGGTTACAGATCATATTTACTATCGCCTGTGTTACTGAACATTACTACCTGTAAGCTACCAATCGCAAGCGAAGCATTTTTCCAATAAAAAAAAAACTATCCCAGCAACATTGTACAAGAAAAATATATTGGAGGGAGTTTCCTAAAACACATTTTGGGTATGTAAACCAATTAACCTATGCGAACTTATATAATGAACCCAAGAGAATTGCTATATAAAAAAAAATTTATAAAGTTTTCAGGGCAGTTTACCATTTGCTATTATATTATGCTGAGCAATATACCCCTCGCGCAATGCAATATTCGTGTTATAAAGTAATTTACTATATTAATCAATATTATTTTTTGTTGAATTTTTCCTGCACTTATTCATCATTATAGCACATACTAATGTCACGAAAGCTCACCCTTCAAGACAATTACTTAGAAGATGGAGAAAATGTGTGACAAATAGTTGTTTGCATGTCAAATTTTACATATTAATGATACCGCCAAAGAAATAAGGTGATGACTAATAGTGTTAAGAGACAAAGAAATAATATATCTGTATTATAGTATTTCAGATTGTGTGAACGTGAAAGAAAATGACGATTTATTTGTAAAGTATGTTTAGAGTTAACTATTCACTTGAAAAAWCTGTTTACAACGTATGCCTTGCTGTTAGATTCTGAACCTAACCTGAAAAGAGAACAACTTGTGGTGGGGTTTAATTTTCCATAAAAAATATATCTCCATGGAACTAGTAATTGAATTAGCAATTTAGAATTTTTTGAAGAAATTGTGTTTGCGCAATTCTTGCGTCATTTTTCCCAAAAAAAAAATCGGCCTTTTTAAAAGTACTGCAGTTGGGTTAATAACACTGTACTCATGATTCCTGCATTGGGTATATGAACCGATAATTTTAGGATCAGAGTTAACAAATTCCATTAGTAGTATTACTGTAGAACCCTCCTTTTTGGACTTCGTATGAATACCGACATCATAAAATGAATTCGCTTCGCAATTCTGAATGATTTGATAAGGATATGTAGTCAACATTTGAAGCGCCATCTATTCATATTGTCGGGGACTTCTTTATTGATGTGTTAAATTGTCTGCTGCATTCTGCGACGTTGTGTCCATTTACATGAAAGAAGTGAGTTTAAACATCTGCATTAATTGTAATGTGTCACTTTTGATAAAATATTTGAGATTATCATCCTGTTATTTGATRATATATCTAAAATGTGTCTCTTGATTTCTCTGCTGAGCTAAAAAATTWATTTWATTAATAATATTTGAGAAAGGCATTCTTTAAAGAAGGTAATCTACTCGATAGACGATGATTTGACTGTAAAGTTGAAATAATATACACAGGAACTTTTTTTTAATGCAATTCAACATTGGATATCGAGTTATGTTGCTTTTGTATTTTGTGCGCAATATGTCACAAATATGCATATGTCACAAAATTAGAATATTGGAGAAAGGAATAAAGGTTCAAAGCCATAAGTCTTTCGGTCTATATAAATACTATTGTTCACAGTTTGTTCATAGTCTTAATTTAMAGTTATGGGAACATACGAATATTTTAATTTCCTCTTAGTACGCTCGAAATTATTTCGAAAGTTTTCAACAATTACACAATTATAAGAAATAAAAGTAGGTTTAAAAACTCACCTGCAACAAGTTCACTCTGTTATGATGCAAAATAAATATGCCTTTCTCTATTCCTCCTCTTCGTGATTTTAAAAAGCACCTTTGCGTATGTATGAATGCATATGTAAAGCAAACACTTCTAGYAAAATTAAATAATCTTTCTTTTATCACCCTGTTTTTCTAACGAGAAAATCCAGATGGTAAAAAAGGCTTCAAACAGAAAGACATATATTTTGCATTAACGAGCCACACAAGAAAAGAAGCAAATAAGAAGGACTGAACCCATGCGGAGGTGAACGGTAAGGTATGGCAAGCTATTAGAATACGGGGAGTGCGAAAATCTAATAATATTCTATTAACGAATCGGATCTTTTGTGTCACTGTGAAAAACATTCTTGACTTCACTAGGTTTTCTCTCTCAAAAGCCTGAAATATAAATATTAATATCAGTCAAAACTAGTATTAAGCTCATCCATTTTTAATGATAGATAATTCACACATTTTCCGATACCGATATTTACCCAAAGTTATCTCTCGTTAAGATAAATAAGGTATAMGGTCTRCAACTTTKCTTCCGCCTTTTTCCAATAGACGTCTYTGGGGTCARGCACTGGTCGATTAAATCGTTTTATATMGATCTGGGGCATTTGTGTCAACATTAACCCAACAAAATAYTTGTAGAGATCTGTTTGCATCCCAAAGTTATTCTCAACTGAAAATGTCACTTTTTGAGCCGAATTCTCGACTTTTGCGGAAAATTTTGCTTTTCTTTTTTAATTCCAAGAAAAGTGCGGCTGATGAAGGGTCCACGCTTTACTTAGGCTGAGAGGTATTAAAAAAATATAGAATTTTTGTAAAGCAACTGGAGTCTTCTTCTTCTTCATTGGCGTAGTCACCGCTTACGCGATTATAGCCGAGTTAACAACCGCGCGCCAGTCGTTTCTTCTTTTCGCTACGTGGCACAAATTACATATTCCAAATGAAGCCAGGTCCTTCACCACTTGGTCCTTCCAACGGAGTGGAGGTCTTCCTATTCCTGTGCTTCCCCCGGCTGGTACTGCGTCGAATACTTTGGCAACTGAAGTTAGTTTGCAAAAAAATGGATCATAAAGCATTTCGTGTGTTAATTAAGCATTGCTTTTTGAGGGAATAAGGGAAAACACTTTTGGACCGTTTTTATACAATAAAGCCTTAAATTTACAAAAAAAAAACGGCGGAAGCAATAGTTTGAAAATATGAAACATCAAACAGAATTAGAGCTGCCAAATTTTTCAAAATTTGAAAACCACTTTGTATGGTCGAAGTTGGCCAGACAGAAAAGGGAAATCATAAATCTTCGACATTCTGATGAATGCAACAGTCCATATACCTGCCTCGATTATTTTCGTTAACAAATTTATTATACCCTTGGGCAACATGTTGCGTATGTATAGAAACAATGCAAAGGTAGRAAAGCGTTCCAGAAAGCAACTGCATAAAATTCCATCAAGCCAAAACATATTTTATAAGTAGCTATATAGTTATATAATATATTCGCGTATATACAAACACATAAATGTAAATTGCGTTGTTGTGGGAAGTGAAAGGTTAAAAGTACAAAAACCGCTCAAGGCAACACTCAGTGCAAACTCAACGGCTCCATGCGAGAGCGAACAACATCATCAGCAATTTGTTGTTTCAGATGGCTTTCCGACTTAAGCTGACAGCGTCCGAAGGCAATCTGCTGTATAATGTAAACGCTTCAAATGAAATCCCCTCGCCGAACAGAATTGTAAAATTTTTAAAATGCGAATTTGCTAGTGCGAATATTGCAATGATAATACTCAGTGGTGAAATTGAGTACTTGTTTTTGTTCATGTATCCTTACTTGGATCTTCGTCTCTTCTTAAGAGGCAAAACTTSAATTTATACGAAATTATTTAATCGGCCTATTGGATTTCGTGTGCTCAGTTCAATCATTGTTATTGTTTCTTCTCTCTTTGAGATTAAACGCGTAACACAGCTTCGGACATTAAAACCCTTTTACGTTAGTAAGTAGAGTGAGGGCTTGTTTAAGTTGATTTTGATTTTGTTTTTCGTTTTGTAAAACATATGCTAAATGATGAAAGTTTTGTAATCAATACGGAGGTTTTCTTGTAGTAAGCGTTTTATATTCGTCTTTAAGGAGGAAAATGCTCAGGAATGGTGTGATATGGTGACGAAATAAACAAGCAATTGASGTACGAAACGTTGGAATTCAATGTTTCGACTGTCTCTTGATATCCGGTGTGTATGATTGCAACTATACGATGCACGATAGCCACAAAACGATGCAGAAACACTTTCGGATTGTTTTTAAACAGCGTCTCACACTAATGTTTTGCGGTGGTTATTCGGAAGAAGCAAACGCTCCATCTATAAGGCATATAGTTTTTTCATGCCCAAATATTCCACGCAACTTATAATCCACACAGTTTTTCGAGATGACTACTCTTTCTCATGAAMACTCTTTACAAGTCCGTGGACTCGCCCTCTTCCACACGCGACCAATACAACGTGTTTGGTGTGGCTGTTATCTTGACAGCTGTGATGTACTTTACAATGACGTGGATCTCTTGCGCTAATGGCGTCCTGGGAAGATAAAGCTATTCATTATCGGGAAGTCCTGGTATGTTTCTACGTACGTCTATCTGTCGTTTTCAAAACCTTCCTGACACATCTCGAACTGTGGAGGCTATTACAAAATTTTTAATATAGAAATCGCCACCAAACCTACATATGCATATAATTTTATAAATAATATAATATTTATGACATTTATATAGAAAACAACAACAATATTATATATTTGCTAAACATACATATKCTATGCTATGTAAGCAAATAGGAAAAATCAAATTTATTTCACAAACAAAAGCAGAAACTTTTGGAGTTTGCTCTTGGTGTAAAATTTCTTACTTCCACAACTTCGTGATTACATGCTTACTTTTATTTGCGTAATATATGTGTGTGCATTGTGTCTATGGGCACCAACAAGTAAACATATACATTTATATGTGCTTTGCATACACATATGTATGTATATATAATATTAAGGTAGGTGAAGATAGTAATATTTTTTTCRTTTGGTACAAAGAAAAATATGATTTTATTAAACCTCAGTTTTAATTATAACCGGAAGTTGCTACTTTAGTATTTTTATCTTTTTTATACTCT